>NC_057395.1:2851970-2867449 GCF_019320065.1 Cervus canadensis | reverse complement strand
TCCAGTCCGTGGCCACTGCTGATTTTTCCAAATTTGCTGGCATATTGAGTGCAGCACTTTCACAGCATCATCTTTCAGGATTTGAAAATAGCTCAACTGGAATTCCATCACATCCACTAGCTTTGTTCGTAGTAATGCTTTCTAAAGCCCACCTGACTTCACATTCTAGGATGTCTGGCTCAAGGTGAGTGATCACACCATTGTGATTATTAATGAAGATTACTACTATGTAATAAATGATAGAAATGGATCCATTCTGTCCAGATATCAACTGGCCTGTAAGAATAAATTACACACTCTGGGATGATCAGTTCTCTCACATGGGTCCATACTAGAGACTCTAAACTCATGATAATTATCTAAAAGAAAGATGAAATCAAAGCAGAAGCAAACCTATTAAGAATGACCAAAATTGGGACTTCTCTGGCATCTCAGAGGTTAAGACTCTCTGCAGGAGGCATAGGTTCAGTTCCTGGTCAGGCAACTAAGATCCCTAACGCCTCGCAGTGTGGCCAAAAAGGGGGTCCCCTGGTAGCTCAGTCGGTGAAGAATCCACCTGCAATGCAGGAAACCCTGGTTCAATTCCTGGGTCAGGAAGATCAGGAGAAGGGCTAGGCTGCCCACTCCTATCCCTTCTTGGGCTTCCCTGGTGGCTCGGATGGTAAGGAATCCACCTGCAATGTGGGAGACCTGGGCTCCATCCCTGGGTTGGGAAGATCCTCTGGAGGAGGGTGTGGCACCCACTCCAGTATTCTTGCCCGGGAAATCCCATGAACGGAGGAGCCTGGCGGGCCACAGTCCATGGGGTTGCAAAGAGTCAGACACGACTGAGCGACTAAGCACAGCACAGTGGCCAAAAAGAAAAAAAAGAGACTGATCAAAACCAGTAGCTTTTTACAGCCCCCCATGATGTAATAAAAATCTTAACCAATTGGCAAACCCAAAGAATCTCCTTGAAATAAAGACTGTTAGGTACTAGCCTACTTCATCAGAGTGAGCCTGGAGGCCTTTAAACATAGGACAGACCTGGCTCAGATGGACCAAATGCCCATTCCAGGGCCTTCCCTGTCTCCAATTTTACTTCGGTGTTAACGTATCAGACCTAAATGTCTGAAAACAGGCTGATTTTTCCGACAAAGCACAGGACCCTGCTGGCAGATGTTTTACAGAGAAAAGAAAATAGCTTAAAATACATTAGACTATTTCAGTTACAGAAGCAACAACACAGAAAGAAAAAACAAGGCATCTGGAAAAAGAGTAATTGAAAGAATTTGTTCCCCTTAAGCCAAGCCCCAGTACACTGCTTCTCCTGGGAATGAGATTTTACAGTTGGGAAAAACTGCTACATTTCAGATATATTCCTGGTACCCAGGAGACTGCAATGAAATGATCTGCAAGGGCTTTAAGACCACATGGTCCTTTGAGAGTTACACTAGTATTATCCATGTTAGGAACGAGCTTAGGTGTCTGTAGAAGTTACCTTAGGGTCAGAGTGGTTCCCTAGTCACAGGATGGCAGGGCTGAGAATTGGACGTGGCTGAAGGAAGCCAGGCAGCACACATATTGGGTTGGCCAAACAGTAAGATCGGGTTTTTGTATCATCTCACGGAAAAACTCGAATTTTTTGACCAACCCAATACATGATGGAGGGGAGGGGCACCTTCACCCCAGACTGTGTCCTTTTTTTCCCTTTTTCTCTCTCTACTTGTAGGACTCTTCCTAGAACAGATCTCCATCCTCAACCTTGATGTGAAGGTCACTGTTGGATGGGGTGTGCCCCTCTCAGACCCCGGGTCAGGTGCCTTAGGTCACTGGGAGTGTTAACTGCACCTCTGGTGACCAACTGAAGACCAGCAGGTCTGGTCAGAACTCAGCTTCTTGTCCTTAGGCCAGTTCATTCGTATCCTGTCACATTACAAGGGTACGCAGGAAGCAGTGGGCTGTGAGTGGACTGCAACAGCACATTTGATTTTTAGGGCTCCTGGGAAGGAAGACTCTTGCTTATTTAAACAGCCAAAGAGCCAAACTTCACTGCCAGTGGTCCCTCAATATCAGTTCTCTTTTCCTCAGTAACAGAGTCCTATAAAGTGAAAGTGAAAGTCACTCAGTGGTGTCCGACTCTTTGCAACCCCAGACTATACAGTCCATGGAATTCTCCAGGCCAGAATACTGGAGTGGGTAGCCTTTCCCTTCTCCAGGGGATCTTCCCAACCCAGGGACTGAACCCAGGTCTCCTGCATTGCAGGCGGATTCTTTACCAGCTGACCCACAAGGGAAGCCCTACAGAGTCCTTTAAGAAGTGTGCAACTGGGCACATGGCTGCCCAGATGAGAACCGACGTATCTCAGCCTACCTTCTGAGCCAAGTGTAGCCACGTGAACAAGGCTCTGACCACAGGATATGCATAGACGTGGTAGGTAGAGTAGTATAATGTACAACTCTGGGGAGTGCTTCACAATAAGAAAAGCCATGTCCTTCTTTTATCTCCCTACTACCTTCCCACTGGCTGGAATGCAGATGTGATGGCTGGAGCTGGAATGGACATCTTGGGGCATGAGTTAAAGTAAGTCACAGAGGCCACACAGAGGGAAGTAACCAGACAGAAAGACCAGATCCTAAGGCTTTCCATTTCAGCCTGGCCTGCCTACCTGACTTTCACACAAGTGAGAAACAAACTTCTACCTGAGCCTGTTGGATTTTTTTATCTTTGCTGCTGCTGCTGCTAAGTCGCTTCAGTTGTGTCCGACTCTGTGCGACCCCATAGATGGCAGCCCACCATAGATGGCAATCCCGTCCCTGGGATTCTCCAGGCAAGAACACTGGAGTGGGTTGCCATTTCCTCCTCCAATCCATGAAAGTGAAAAGTGAAAATGAAGTCGCTCAGTCTTGTCCAACTCTTTGCGACCCCATGGACTGCAGCCTACCAGGCTCCTCCGTCCACGGGATTTTCCAGGCAAGAGTACTGGAGTGGGGTGCCATTGCCTTCTCCGTCTGATCTTTAACCCAAACTTAATCCTAAGGAATATATATCAAGTTATATAACATGACAGGACTAGTTGTCTTGCTTACTGGAAAAGAAGTTGTAATAACAGTCTCATGGTTCTAACTCAGGGGAAGTAATAACCGGGCAGGACTCTTTGAGGAGGTCACATCAGATTCTTGGACAAAAGACTCTTCCCTTAATACCAGTATATCTGGGTTTTCTGACCAGAGGAAAGTGTGACCATGGACTTCTCTGGTTGGAGATCACTATGGGTGCAGCCTGTCAAGCAATCAGGTGCTGACATTAGGTTAAGGTTATATACACGTGGTGGTCATGCAGGCCCACCAAAATGGTGAGACAGTGGGCTAGGCATCGCACTGCACCTGTTCCCGAGTGTGCTTGAGGGGTGCACACCTGTGCTCTCTCCTAGATACTGCCACCCCTCACCCTTATACACCAACACACCCTGAGGTCCCCTGGCTGTCTCCTCTCCAGGGCAGCCCTCTTCCCACACCCATGATTCTCCGGAAGACACAGATTCAGCCCCATCCCCTCTTGAAAGCTGGTCCTTTGTTCATCCTGCTCTCACCTGCACACTGACTAACCCAAGGGCTCCCCATGACAGGTCAGAGCTCGAACATACTGAATGAATGAATGAATAAATATAATCAGTAAGGCTTCAGGTCTGAGAGTTAAAGCTAATAGGAAATTCCCTCCAAAGCACCACCCCCAACCCCGCCTTGAGAAGTCAAGAAGCAGCACCTATTTAAAAGAAAGTCAGCCTGAATCATCACTGTTCTGTCCATAGCACTGTTTCACCTGTTAAAAAACAAGGTGGGGAGGGGAACACTGCCTGCTGGAATGCTGACTTTGAGGGAGAAATTCATCCATCACCCTTTCAGATGCAGGCCATCACGCCCGAGGTCAGCCCAGGAGCAAACAGCAGAATGAGGCGAATTGTTCTCTATTAAAACAAACAACATGAAATGCTTTAACACCCTGGGGTTGGTGAACCCCAGAGAAACATGTATTTGATTGCCATCTTTTCTCCTTATCCTGGATTTTCTGGCTAAATTTTCTGTATGCCATTGGAATAGAGAAAACAAATATTTCTCAATTTTCCACCTCCCCACCCACATCTGAAACCCTTAGAAGAATCTGCATACCCCAAGCAGAGCACACGTCACAAGTTCAGACCCGCAGTCTCCCCTGGGGGAGGTGTCAGGTCATGACCGTTTCTTCAGAGCTGAGAGCGAGACCCTCTGGAAGGAAGGTTCTGACTCCATTTAATGCCCAACGGGAGCAATTATGACCAGGGTCACCACAGGAGGGGCAGGGCAGGTGGGGGGCATAGATGGCTAGGATTCCTCAGCCACACAAAGCCTGAGTGATCTGTGGTTGAGCTTATGCACAGTTGCTTGGCTTATCAAAGGCCAAGGAGCTGCTGAAATAATCCATCAACAAGTACTTAGTGAGAACTGGGAGAAATAAAGACAGTTGAAAACCTTGTATCAGCCAGCAAGGAATGTTAGTCTTAATGCCAGCTTCTTAGCCTGGAGGTAACGACCCAATCACAGTGGGTTATGAAATCAATTGAGCGGGTCTCTACCTGCATTTGTAAATAAATCAGGACAGAATAGAAAGTATCAGGGCAGCACTTTCATAACTCTGTGAAACTTCTGTTTTGGTTCTAAAGTGTTCTTTGTGGAAGCTCCAGCCAGAAACATGTGGGAGCCACTGCCTGAATGAATGACGGCTGGTTCCTGTTCTCATAGGAATTCCTCTTTCCTGATTCAGTGTATGCTTCTTGATGGAATTCCACCCGCATCTGCACAACCTCTGACACTGTTCTTTGGGTGAGTTCAAAGAAGCCATGATTATATCCTTTTGCTAGATCAGGGATGCAGGTGCAAAATGTATTAATAAAATGACTCCTGGTGGCCACACAGAGGACAAAACTAAAATGACTGTGCCCAAATGAAGAGAGACCAAAAGGCAGGCTCGTGTGGTTCTCCCCAAACCTCCTATGGAGCCAAACAATGAACAGCCACAAATAGCCAGTGGGTGCCAGTTAGAATGGACGCTCCATGAGGCAAAGGTTTTCTATAGCTCACTGTTCTGTCCTCAGTCCTGGAAACAGTCCCACGCACAAAGCTGGCCATCAATTAATATTAGTTGAGTGAATTATTCAACAAAGGAATGAATTAGGACAAAATCACAATGTACCAACATGGACATTTACCTAACCCTACAAAGCAATCATACTTCACTGAGGTGCAATAAAGATACTCAGCTAGATTTAGAGAACTAGCTGAGTTAGAACCAAAATGACTGAATGCCACCTTGAAATGTACTGATGGTGTCATTTGGACTAAACTGCCCTGGCCTGAGGCATCTCTTCACACCTGAGTTCCCTCCAACCTTTCTAGCTACACCTTCTTCCCTCTCAGCCTGTGTTGAAACAACTTCTTCAGCAAAAATGAACTCAAGGAAATTCTCCCATGCATGGACTATCTTATGATTTGGTGCCATTGCGTCTTCAGTGTCCTTGGCCTGAAATGCTGGTTTTCTTTGAGAGCCCAGCCACATCATCCCCATTGTCCTTTAAGTCCCAGGTCAGGTATGACCGCCTCAAAATGTCCTTAACCCCAGCCTCTGCAGAGTAAACCAAACTCTCATCTGTGCTATCTGTGTACTGCGTACAAATCCAGTACAGCTGCTGTTTGCTAACATCCTGCTGCAATTTACCTGCTTATGTGTTTTACTCCCCAACCAGATTGTGAGCCCCCTGAAGTCTACAGAGGCTCATATCCAGTGAGGGTTTATTGGAGGCAAAAATGAATACATGAATGAATGAATGAGTAAACCAGCTAGTTTCTCTGGAGCCCTCCTGCTCAGCCTTAGCCCATCTCATCCTATCCCCATAAATTACAAGGAAATTTAAAAGATTAAAATGTACAAACATGCAAATCAAATAGTGTACAGCCTGAAGCAAAAGGAAAATAGAAAGTCAACAGCTGGTGGTGCTGTCACAGGCAGAGCTCCGGGAAGTCAATGATCTGCCCCTGGCACTGCCCATCTGAACGTGCGCTGGGCACATCCTCCCTGGAGTCCTGCTGCTCACTCGCTTCAAGGACACGCTGAGAGGGTGGCTCGCTCTGGCTTAACCCTGTGGAACTGGGACTCTGGGACGGGGGAAGAGCCCAGAGGGCTCATGGGCACTCAGCCAGGGGGGTGCCGGCCCACGAGGAAGGACCTCTCACGTGGGAAGAGGAACATAGGGGAAGTCACTGAAAGGGTTCAGGGTGGGGATGGCAATCTTTTGTGATAAAAGGCCAGTGAATAGGTATTTTTGCCTTGTGAGGCCCGCAGCCTGGAACACCATTCATCCAGACCATTCCAGCCGAGAAACAACTACACACAATTCCCAACACCAACTAGGGCTGTGAGCCAGTTTACACACACTGAAATACGAATTTCTTACCATTCTTATGTCACAAAAGTTTTTTTTTTTACACTTAAAAATGTGAAAACTACGGGACTTCCCTATGAGTCCAGGGGTTAGGAAGGACTCCGTGTTCCCAATGCAGGGAGCCTGGGTTTGATCCCTGCTCAGGAAAATAGAACCCACACGCCACAACTAAGAAGTTTGCATGCCACAATGAAAAGATTCCACATGCCATGACTGAGACCCAGCCTAGCCAGATAAATAAATAAGTAAATAGATAAAAAATAATTTTTAAAAAAGTATAGAAACCATACCTAGCTCAGGAGCCATACAAAGATAGACAGTGGGCCAGAAGTGACCAGCTGAGGCCAGAGGCCCGACGTTTGTCAACCTCTAGCCTAGTGTAGAGAAATCATGCTATGTGATGTCTGAAAATCTTCACTCAGAAAGCAAATACTGACATGTATGTGTGTAGCCAAATCACTTTGCCGTATACCTGAAACTAACGCAGCATTATAAATCAACTATGTGCTGGGCTTAGTCACGTCAGTCCTGTCTGACTCTGCGACCCCATGCACGGCGGCCCACCAGGCTTCTCTGTCCATAGGATTCTTCAGGCAAGAATACTGGAGTGGGTTGCCGTGCCTTCTTCCAGGAGATCTTCCCAACCCAGAGATCAAACCCAGGTGTCCCACATGCAGGTGGGTTCTTTACCATCTGAGCCACCAGGGAAGCCCAAGAATACTGGAGTAGGTAGCCTATCCCTTCTCCAGCGGATCTTCCCCACCCAGGAATCGAACCGGTGTCTCCTGCATTTTAGGCAGATTCTTTACAGCTGAGCTACCAAGGAAGTGAAAATTTAAGAAAAGAAAACAAATACTATATGAGTTTACTCAGAATGTTCATGATCTGAGCTACGCCAAATATCCGTATTTCTAGAATTTGGATATTTCAAGTCCAAACAAATACAGTGTTCATAAAAGACTTCATCCAACTCAAATGCTTTTTGATTTTAGATGATCTTACTGTTTCCTTCCATGATACAGGTTATTGAATGGGGGTATTTAATAGATATTTGCCCAATTATAATCCAGCACTCTAAAAAATGAGTTTTGTCCATGACAACAAGTAAGGGACCCAGTCATAATGTCTGTGTCTCCTGGGAGACTCCCAGGAGAGCCCTGCAACGTCCACTGCCAACTGCCCTTCCATTTTTATTGTTTGGATTAGCCACATAGACATCACCAGCTGTCACTCACAGCCCAGCACTTAACGCAACCACCACACACCACCCACAGCACCAATCTGTTCTTTAATCTTTTTGATGACTCATCATTTATTTTTAAACGTTTAGAGTAAGTCTATTATTGTCCATACACATCTGGTATTTAGACTCTTCAGTTGGTATACCGAACACAGCTATGAGTCCCCAAATTGTTTACAGAGTCCCTGTCAGATTCTGTTAACTACTAAGCTCTGTTAACTCAAATAAAAAATAACTCACTTTCCAAGGACACATCTGTTAGACAATTTGTAGAATTCCACTTAAGAAAATCCTACTACTTGCCCGCTGATGGGGATTCCATCCTGCCCCCAACCCCATCCTACTCCATCCATCACTTGATTCCTGTCTGAAAACAACACCTGTCTGAGGCAAAGCCCAGTTATTTCTAAGCCTGTCCACAGTTATTACAGGGCAGGATGTTGGAAGTGAAGAAATGGAGAAAAGTTCCAAGTGAGCCCTGTGGATCGTCTGGCTTATAAACAAGATGCAGATTCAATAACTTTATCCTTATATTTCCATGACTTGTGACCACTACGTTGCTCTTCTGCCAAACCACCATCCCCATGATCAGAAGGAAAAACTCCCTCATTCCATCATTCTGTGGTTTTCAAGATTACACTGAGCTGCCCCTAAAGCTCAGGATGATACTCATTAGGCCAGTTTTCCCGTCGAGCATATCTATGGAGCAAATATGGTGAAGACAGACACCAGTGGGCCCTCCACTCACAGAGCCAGGGAGTTAGCACCACACCCAGTGGCAGAGCTGAAATCCACTGCTTGTTCCCTCTTCCTGCCCACAGAAGCCTGGTTCCGTTCACCTTCCTCCTGGTCTCAGACTCAGAGAAAAGGCCCTTTTCAGCTCTCGATGGATTAGGATCCAGGAGGAGGATCTTGATGAGTCTAAGGTCAGACTCTACACTAGCAACAGGAAATCACATTTGTTTCACCACAGTCTAAGCCTGGAGCTTTTGGTGGTGTCTTGGTTATCATGGGCTGTTAAACTCAAAATGAATTAAAGAGCTAAGTGTAAGGCCAGACAATGTAAAACTCTTAGAGGAAAATATAGGCAAAATATTCTTTGACATAAATTACAGCAATATCTTTTATGATGCACCTTCTAGAGTAATCAAAATAAAAACAAAAGTAAACGGATGGGACCTAACTAAACTTAGAGGCTTTGGCGCAGCAAAGGAAATCATAAACAAGACGAAAAGACAACCTTCAGAATGGGAGAAATATTTGTAAATGAAACAACTGACAAGAGATTAATCTCCAAAATATGCAAATATCTCATGCAGCTCAATATCAAAAAAAACAAACAATCCAATCTAAAAATGGGCAGAAGATCTAAATAGACATTTCTCCAAAGAAGACATACAGAGGGGCAACAGGCACATGAAAACATGCTCAACACCACTAATTATTAGAGAAATGCAAATCAAAACTACAATGAGGTACCACTTCCCACCAGTCAGAAAGCCATCATGTCACACCATCTACAAACAATAAATGCTGGAGGGTGGCGAGAAGGGAATCCTCCTACATTGTTGGTGGGAATGTAAACTGATACATCCGCTATGGAGAAGAGTATGGAGGTTCCTTAAAAAAAAACTAAAAAATAGAACTACCACATGACCCAGCAGTCCCACTCTTGGGCATTTACCTGGACAAAATCAAAATTCAAAGAGATATGCACCCCAGTGTTCAGTGCAGCATTATATACAATAGCCTGGACATGGAAGCAACCTAAATGTCCATCAGCAGAGGAATGGATAAAGAAGATGTGGTACATATATACAATGGAATATTATTCAGCCATAAAAGAGAATGAAACTGGGTCATTTGGAAAGACTTGGATGGACCTAGAGACTGTCATACAGAGAGAAGTAAGTCAGAAAGAGAGAAACAAACATTATATATTAATGCATACACATGAAATCTAGAAAAATGGTATAGATGACCTTTACTTGCAAAGCAGAAAGAGATACACAGATGGAGAGAACAAACACATGAATACCAAGAGGGTGGGATGAACTGGGAGACTGGGACTGAAATACATACATCCTCTGTTTAAAACAGATAACTGATGAGAACCTACTGTATAGGACAGGGAACGCCACTTGATGCTCGATGGTGACCTTAATGGGAAAGAAACCCAAAAGAGAGGGGATATAAATGCATACATATAGCCGATTCACTTTACTGTACAGCAGAATCTAACACATCATTGTAAATTAAGCATTTCAAGTAAACTTTATTTTAAAAACAATAATGCAATTCTGGCCAAGGAAACGACAAAGACCCCTTCTCGACGAAGCTTTAGTCAAGCTGCTCTGAGGCCTGGTGGAGAAGAGGACCTTGTGCTGAAAACACTCCAGCTTCCAGCACAAACGATCTTACCCCTGCACCCCGTTAAAGGACATGAACCACTCTAATGAGGCTTCTAGCAGCCTGTGGACGTGACCTTGGGTGGACCCAGTGCCCTATGAGTTCCGATCAGAAAAGACTCAAAGCTGCCAAAAGAATTTACCAGTTGTCTCAGTCAACAGCATGATACGGCCTTGATCTCCCTCTTCTTAAAGCATTTATTAATTTATTATTATCATTATTTTTATTATTTTATTATTATTATTTATTTTAAAAAATCTCTTGCAATTTTAAGTCCTTCTTCTGTTCCTTTGAGATGTACTGGGTTGACCAAAAAGTTTGCTTGGGTTTTATGAAAGAAAAACCGAAACTAACTTTTTGGCCAACCCAATACATGTATCTCCTATAACTAAGGAGTGTCTTTCTCAAGGACCTGAGAGCCATTCCCTTCTAATGCAATTATCAGGAGCACCCTGGTCTCCCAGGCTCTGTGGGACACTAGGAACCTAGCTTCCACCAGTACCAGGTAGCAAATCCATGTGGCCTAATGGATGTAGGCTGCTGATTAAGCAGCCTACTTTCTGAGATTTTCTACCTCTCTGCCTATGCTCAAGCCCCCTACTCATTCTTCTCTTAAAACACCCAGCTACCTCTACCTGGATCAGAGTTGAGTCCAGTTTTATGCATACACAAGTCGCTCTCTCCTACTATCATAGTACTGAGTGAAATCTGTCTTTCCCACCTTTAACTCATGGCAGGCTTTGTTTATCTTTACCTGAAGCATAAGGAAAGTCTGCTAAAGGGCTGATAGTAGGATTCCAACCACCCAAGACTATGAAGGAATTTGGGGAGAAATTTCCATTTGGGATACAGCAGTTTTGTGAGGAGGTGATTTCTAGGGTTGCAACCTTGAGCCATGAGGGAACAAACTCAAAGACTATGCTGAGAACCAAGGGAGCCAGGACCCTGACAGCCTGAGCTTCTGATGACACTAGATACCAACCCTGGACCGATGCGGCCCTGGGATTCTTATTATAGGAGATGAATAAGCATCCTACTGTTTAGGCTGCTTCGCATGTGATCCTGAAGCCAAACACATCCTAACTGATTCAACCCACAGGATGAAGAGCTGCCCAGAGGATGTGGCTGAAATACAGTAGTGCCCAAGGAGCATAGGTGATTGTGACCACTGTAGAACACAAATGCAACCCAGAACTCCAATAGGGAAAAAGGATCTCCGGCCCATGAAACTGACAAGTCCAAGCCTGACTTTCGGTTCAGGACTCAGCTAAGCTGACAAGGCCATCAGAAGCCTCTTCCCTATCCTCTGCTTTCCCCGGCATCAATCTCATCCTCGGCAGGTCCATCCCATGTCACAGTGAAGATGCCAACAGCGTCAGGTGAACATTCCTCCAACTGGCAACCCCAAAAGGAAAGGGGAGCCTCTGTCCTTACAGTTCCAGCAAAGAACTGGAGCCAATGGCCCATTTCTTTGACACTGACCATGGCCAACAGATGTGATTTCTACTGGGCCAGGTCTTCCTCACAGGGAGCCATCAGTTCAGTGAGAAAGGTGGCCATAGGAAAGTTGGGGTGCCACTGCCAAAATCAAGAAGATGGCTGAGACAGCAGATGTCCACAAATGGTGGGAGTGAAATTAAATCTAGGACTCTGATAACTGTCCTCCAACAACAACTGCCCCAATTCATTGTGATCTAGGGCGGGCACTACTCCCACCTCACCCACATTATCATTTATTATTATTACTTTACAAGCTACAAAGACTATGCTTTGTTATTCCTGAACACAGTGCCTGGCTTAAATAAATAAACACTACTTACCCAAGTGTTCCATCATTTGCATATAGAGGGGTCGGGGTAAGCCAAGGACCAGCCCATAGCAAGCCATCTCTATGGACATCTCCTCTACTCAAACAACAGAACATCAGAGCTTTTCAAAAGACACCTTACCAAACCTAGGCCAAATCTCTCAGATTACGGTAAAAAAAAAAAAAAAAACAACCTGCGCACCAGAGAGGGTTGGAGGTGTGGCCTGGATCTCAAGGCTGGTCAGGGTCAAGGTCAGGGCTGGGGCCTCTTCCCAGCCCAGTGTTTACTACATCATGTGGCACCCAGAACACTTACAGGTGAGACACAAGGAAAATTTAAATGTTCCCTCCTGTCTTAACAGTTTTCTCAGCATAACCGATAACCATACTGTCCTTGAGGGTAAAAAGCAATGAAAAGAAGAGACACAAGATTTCTGAATCTCGGTTGTGCTTTTGTCCTCCAACTCCACAGACCTTTGGGATTACTTCTTTTTTAGTGTTTCCCTTGCATGTGTTTGGAAAGAGTGCAGGAGAAGAGCCAGAATAAAGACTGGGGCAAGAAAGATCACTGGAAGCCAGAAAGACGTGTCTGGGTCCTGGTGCCTCCGAGGATGGAAATTCCCTGCCCCTGGGTTCAAGGCTTATCTGTTTATTGGCCAGAGAAGGCAGCTGCCAGACACGGGAGATTTATAATGTGACATTCCAGCCCTGATCTCTGTGGAATAAACAGGCCAAAGCCCACAGGACTCAGTGTTACCCAGTACTTTTGTCCTGGGCTCCAGATCTTTCCCACCACAATGACAAATGAGGCAGAATCGAAACTCAGGGTGGGGCAGGGGACGCTGGGCTGTGGGGAAAGGTGAGAGGTGTGGGAACAACCCCAGGCCCCCGAAGGGGGCAAGGCTGCACAACCCTCCCCAGGCCCAAGGGTTTGGAGAAGTCACCACCTTGCAGAGCCACTCTGCAGACCAGACTCGGCCAGCCAGATCCCAACTTGGGATTTCTGTCCCAACACCCAGAAGCAGCCCTACCAAAATCAAACAGGATGGGACACGGCAAGTTCTCCAGGGGGTACAAAGTCTGCACACAAACACGGGGAGCTTTGGGGGGACTTCAGATGCTTAGCCTCACAGTTTAGGTTGGTCTGTTTAGAACGTGCTGTCTCAGTGGGAGAAAAGTAGGCAGGAGGCGGAACAGAAGTGCCTAACAGCAGGGAAGAGCCCAGAAATAGCACCAATACCCCCTTAGCAATATGGATCCCCTCGAAGGTGCTGTCAGAGAGCATCACCATCCTGAAACCGGCCCAGGGGTCTGCAGAGATGCACGGGCTTGGGACCGCCCCCCACCCAAGCCCCGGCCCAGACTGCCCTCGCCAGCTCGGAGACATCACCCCACCCTGTCCCTGCTTCCATGCCTATGACGTGAAGGTCCTAAGGGTATACACATCGCAGAGCTGTTGTGGAAACCCAGTGTCTCCAGAGCCTGCCATGACTGTTCCCAAAAATGTGTCATGAAAGGACACAGCAGGTGGATCAACTCCTTGCTGAAAACCAGTATTTCCTTCAAAGCCAAACAAGAACCAGAAGGGCATGAGAAATGCAGAGAGGGCAGAAGCTTCCAGCAGCCTTAAATTATCCACGCAAGTTTATGTGGCAAACATATTCACAGAAAGGACCCTTGTGAGCCTTAGAAAAGACACTGCATACATAATTGGGCTGTTTTTCTCTGCTGCTTCTTTCTCAAGGCTCTGGGACTACCGTATACAACCAGCCCAGTTCCCCACTCTGTTTTGCCCAGAAGCCTGGAGAACTCAGGACAAAGAAGGGCATTAGGAAGTTAACAGAAGCACTTAGGCTCATGGTACTGGGGATGCACTAAGGACTTCCCACCCCCAAGAAACCAGCTGAAATCAGTACAGTTACCACTTCAACCTTCCGTGGTCCAGGTTTGCACTACAGACCCCCCAGTGAGGCTTCCAAATAGTTACTTTTGGTCTCAACTTCAAAGAAATTACTCAGGTCACCTCAAGGAAGACCCCCTTTTTGAGAGACATGAGAGAAAATGTCAGCCTCTGAGAAAGGAAGAAATGATCATTTGGATCAGTGGACACTAAGTGTCAGATCAGAGAGACTGGAAAATGTCAGAATTTATGAGTCCGATGATAAATAATGGAGTGTAGCTTCCTGAGATTCAGAGTCAAACTTGATAAAAGGCCAAGAAGAGTGAAAACAGAAACTGCTGTTTTTCACACCAGAGGAAGAGCTCCAAAATTTCTCCCTGCCTTCTCTGGCTTCCCTGAAGTCGAAGGATTTGATATGACAAGTTCTACTGGCAGATCGACACCCTCCCTTTAAAGTGATTTGCTTTGGATCTAGGAAAAATACCTAGATCAGCAAACCGTCTGAGTCTCTTCAAACTATAAGGAGTAATCAACGAGTTAATGTAAATGAGCATTCCCTTTTAAAACCGTTCCTTCCTTTCTGCTTCTAAAGACAGGTAATTTTGCAGTTGTCACCTATGACATTAAAAATGCTGTATCAAGTGGCTGGCACAAAAATCTAAGACCCAAGTAACATAAAACACCATCAGATACGACAGGGACCTTTGTAAAATCATACACTGTGAAAATGAAATCCAAAATCATTCAGGATACACAGAGTACATTTTTCCCTGAGTAATGTATCAAACATGGTCTTAGGAAGATTATTTTTAGTTCTAGCTAAAAGCTTCAAGAAGCCAAGTTTTTTCTTTTCCTTTTTTTCTTGGCTAGGATTGCCATAGCTTTTATATGATTTCTTACAAGTGTACGTGTGTGCTTTTCATAAAGAGATATTTAAACTTACACACACAGATACATAACACACAATTTTCCAGCTCCATTCTCCCCCCATCAAGAGTAATGGAATCTAAGCTTTTTATTTGGTTAAGAGACCTCTAGCTGTGTTAAGAATACTAATGCAGTTAAATACCATTTTCAACTAGTGAAAGAAAATAGCTGTGGGAAAGAGGAGACTTCTGAGACTGGAATTCATTAACACGTTGGACAATAGTATTTTTCCTTTATTTAGAAAGCTGCTCCAACTCCTCCCAAGATAAAGACGATGACCAAATATAGGCCAGCTGCTCACTCTGTCTCCTTTTTGGTTCTCTGCACCAACTAGATTTTTCCTCTCTTGTTTACCTTTAGCGTCTCTCTTCTTTTATCTCTTATCACATAATACCATTCACAATACTACTTTTTATTGATATGGCATGCAGGCTCATCAAAAACACAAATGCAGTACAGTAAGCCTAAATCCTTCCTCCTTTCTATTAAACTACAATGTTGTTAAAAGTTCCTCCCTTTTTCACATGGGCATTACCTCAGGAGGGGTTGTCCTAGGAGGTGGGTCCTTATTGGGCCAAGTTAAATAAGGTACAGGTATGTGACACTCTTCTGGCCAATGACATCTGAGAGAAAGTCTGCCAGGTTGTGGGGAAGGAGAAATTGTTCGTGAGAGTAATTTTCTTTGTTCTCAATAAAAGTTACACAGGGAAAGAGAATGTCTCCCTCTTTTGGATCCTGTGG
>NC_057395.1:2727725-2851870 GCF_019320065.1 Cervus canadensis | reverse complement strand
CATTCATCCAGACCATTCCAGCCGAGAAACAACTACACACAATTCCCAACACCAACTAGGGCTGTGAGCCAGTTTACACACACTGAAATACGAATTTCTTACCATTCTTATGTCACAAAAGTTTTTTTTTTCACACTTAAAAATGTGAAAACCACGGGACTTCCCTATGAGTCCAGGGGTTAGGAAGGACTCCGTGTTCCCAATGCAGGGAGCCTGGGTTTGATCCCTGCTCAGGAAAATAGAACCCACACGCCACAACTAAGAAGTTTGCATGCCACAGTGAAAAGATTCCACATGCCATGACTGAGACCCAGCCTAGCCAGATAAATAAATAAGTAAATAGATAAAAAATAATTTTTAAAAAAGTATAGAAACCATACCTAGCTCAGGAGCCATACAAAGATAGACAGTGGGCCAGAAGTGACCAGCTGAGGCCAGAGGCCCGACGTTTGTCAACCTCTAGCCTAGTGTAGAGAAATCATGCTATGTGATGTCTGAAAATCTTCACTCAGAAAGCAAATACTGACATGTATGTGTGTAGCCAAATCACTTTGCCGTATACCTGAAACTAACGCAGCATTATAAATCAACTATGTGCTGGGCTTAGTCACGTCAGTCCTGTCTGACTCTGCGACCCCATGCACGGCGGCCCGCCAGGCTTCTCTGTCCATAGGATTCTTCAGGCAAGAATACTGGAGTGGGTTGCCGTGCCTTCTTCCAGGAGATCTTCCCAACCCAGAGATCAAACCCAGGTGTCCCACATGCAGGTGGGTTCTTTACCATCTGAGCCACCAGGGAAGCCCAAGAATACTGGAGTAGGTAGCCTATCCCTTCTCCAGCGGATCTTCCCCACCCAGGAATCGAACCGGTGTCTCCTGCATTTTAGGCAGATTCTTTACAGCTGAGCTACCAAGGAAGTGAAAATTTAAGAAAAGAAAACAAATACTATATGAGTTTACTCAGAATGTTCATGATCTGAGCTACGCCAAATATCCGTATTTCTAGAATTTGGATATTTCAAGTCCAAACAAACACAGTGTTCATAAAAGACTTCATCCAACTCAAATGCTTTTTGATTTTAGATGATCTTACTGTTTCCTTCCATGATACAGGTTATTGAATGGGGGTATTTAATAGATATTTGCCCAATTATAATCCAGCACTCTAAAAAATGAGTTTTGTCCATGACAACAAGTAAGGGACCCAGTCATAATGTCTGTGTCTCCTGGGAGACTCCCAGGAGAGCCCTGCAACGTCCACTGCCAACTGCCCTTCCATTTTTATTGTTTGGATTAGCCACATAGACATCACCAGCTGTCACTCACAGCCCAGCACTTAACGCAACCACCACACACCACCCACAGCACCAATCTGTTCTTTAATCTTTTTGATGACTCATCATTTATTTTTAAACGTTTAGAGTAAGTCTATTATTGTCCATACACATCTGGTATTTAGACTCTTCAGTTGGTATACCGAACACAGCTATGAGTCCCCAAATTGTTTACAGAGTCCCTGTCAGATTCTGTTAACTACTAAGCTCTGTTAACTCAAATAAAAAATAACTCACTTTCCAAGGACACATCTGTTAGACAATTTGTAGAATTCCACTTAAGAAAATCCTACTACTTGCCCGCTGATGGGGATTCCATCCTGCCCCCAACCCCATCCTACTCCATCCATCACTTGATTCCTGTCTGAAAACAACACCTGTCTGAGGCAAAGCCCAGTTATTTCTAAGCCTGTCCACAGTTATTACAGGGCAGGATGTTGGAAGTGAAGAAATGGAGAAAAGTTCCAAGTGAGCCCTGTGGATCGTCTGGCTTATAAACAAGATGAGATTCAATTAACTTTATCCTTATATTTCCATGACTTGTGACCACTACGTTGCCTCTTCTGCCAAACCACCATCCCCATGATCAGAAGGCAAAACTCCCTCATTCCATCATTCTGTGTTTCAAAGATTACACTGAGCTGCCCCTAGCTCAGGATTGATACTCATTAGGGCCAGTTTTTCCCGGTCGAGGCAATATCTATGGAGCAAATATGGTGAAGACAGACAACTAGTGGGCCCTCCACTCACAGAGCCAGGGAGTTAGCACCACACCCAGTGGCAGAGCTGAAATCCACTGCTTGTTCCCTCTTCCTGCCCACAGAAGCCTGGTTCCGTTCACCTTCCTCCTGGTCTCAGACTCAGAGAAAAGGCCCTTTCCAGCTCTCGATGGATTAGGATCCAGGAGGAGGATCTTGATGAGTCTAAGGTCAGACTCTACACTAGCAACAGGAAATCACATTTGTTTCACCACAGTCTAAGCCTGGAGCTTTTGGTGGTGTCTTGGTTATCATGGGCTGTTAAACTCAAAATGAATTAAAGAGCTAAGTGTAAGGCCAGACAATGTAAAACTCTTAGAGGAAAATATAGGCAAAATATTCTTTGACATAAATTACAGCAATATCTTTTATGATGCACCTTCTAGAGTAATCAAAATAAAAACAAAAGTAAACGGATGGGACCTAACTAAACTTAGAGGCTTTGGCGCAGCAAAGGAAATCATAAACAAGACGAAAAGACAACCTTCAGAATGGGAGAAATATTTGTAAATGAAACAACTGACAAGAGATTAATCTCCAAAATATGCAAATATCTCATGCAGCTCAATATCAAAAAAAACAAACAATCCAATCTAAAAATGGGCAGAAGATCTAAATAGACATTCCTCCAAAGAAGACATACAGAGGGGCAACAGGCACATGAAAAGATGCTCAACACCACTAATTATTAGAGAAATGCAAATCAAAACTACAATGAGGTACTACTTCCCACCAGTCAGAAAGCCATCATGTCACACCATCTACAAACAATAAATGCTGGAGGGTGGCGAGAAGGGAATCCTCCTACATTGTTGGTGGGAATGTAAACTGATACATCCGCTATGGAGAAGAGTATGGAGGTTCCTTAAAAAAAAACTAAAAAATAGAACTACCACATGACCCAGCAGTCCCACTCCTGGGCATTTACCTGGACAAAATCAAAATTCAAAGAGATATGCACCCCAGTGTTCAGTGCAGCATTATATACAATAGCCTGGACATGGAAGCAACCTAAATGTCCATCAGCAGAGGAATGGATAAAGAAGATGTGGTACATATATACAATGGAATATTATTCAGCCATAAAAGAGAATGAAACTGGGTCATTTGGAAAGACTTGGATGGACCTAGAGACTGTCATACAGAGAGAAGTAAGTCAGAAAGAGAGAAACAAACATTATATATTAATGCATACACATGAAATCTAGAAAAATGGTATAGATGACCTTTACTTGCAAAGCAGAAAGAGATACACAGATGGAGAGAACAAACACATGAATACCAAGAGGGTGGGATGAACTGGGAGACTGGGACTGAAATACATACATCCTCTGTTTAAAACAGATAACTGATGAGAACCTACTGTATAGGACAGGGAACTCCACTTGATGCTCAATGGTGACCTTAATGGGAAAGAAACCCAAAAGAGAGGGGATATAAATGCATACATATAGCCGATTCACTTTACTGTACAGCAGAATCTAACACATCATTGTAAATTAAGCATTTCAAGTAAACTTTATTTTAAAAACAATAATGCAATTCTGGCCAAGGAAACGACAAAGACCTCTTCTCGACGAAGCTTTAGTCAAGCTGCTCTGAGGCCTGGTGGAGAAGAGGACCTTGTGCTGAAAACACTCCAGCTTCCAGCACAAACCATCTTACCCCTGCACCCCGTTAAAGGACATGAACCACTCTAATGAGGCTTCTAGCAGCCTGTGGACGTGACCTTGGGTGGACCCAGTGCCCTATGAGTTCCGATCAGAAAAGACTCAAAGCTGCCAAAAGAATTTACCAGTTGTCTCAGTCAACAGCATGATACGGCCTTGATCTCCCTCTTCTTAAAGCATTTATTAATTTATTATTATCATTATTTTTATTATTTTATTATTATTATTTATTTTAAAAAATCTCTTGCAATTTTAAGTCCTTCTTCTGTTCCTTTGAGATGTACTGGGTTGACCAAAAAGTTTGCTTGGGTTTTATGAAAGAAAAACCGAAACTAACTTTTTGGCCAACCCAATACATGTATCTCCTATAACTAAGGAGTGTCTTTCTCAAGGACCTGAGAGCCATTCCCTTCTAATGCAATTATCAGGAGCACCCTGGTCTCCCAGGCTCTGTGGGACACTAGGAACCTAGCTTCCACCAGTACCAGGTAGCAAATCCATGTGGCCTAATGGATGTAGGCTGCTGATTAAGCAGCATACTTTCTGAGATTTTCTACCTCTCTGCCTATGCTCAAGCCCCCTACTCATTCTTCTCTTAAAACACCCAGCTACCTCTACCTGGATCAGAGTTGAGTCCAGTTTTATGCATACACAAGTCGCTCTCTCCTACTATCATAGTACTGAGTGAAATCTGTCTTTCCCACCTTTAACTCATGGCAGGCTTTGTTTATCTTTACCTGAAGCATAAGGAAAGTCTGCTAAAGGGCTGATAGTAGGATTCCAACCACCCAAGACTATGAAGGAATTTGGGGAGAAATTTCCATTTGGGATACAGCAGTTTTGTGAGGAGGTGATTTCTAGGGTTGCAACCTTGAGCCGTGAGGGAACAAACTCAAAGACTATGCTGAGAACCAAGGGAGCCAGGACCCTGACAGCCTGAGCTTCTGATGACACTAGATACCAACCCTGGACCGATGCGGCCCTGGGATTCTTATTATAGGAGATGAATAAGCATCCTACTGTTTAGGCTGCTTCGCATGTGATCCTGAAGCCAAACACATCCTAACTGATTCAACCCACAGGATGAAGAGCTGCCCAGAGGATGTGGCTGAAATACAGTAGTGCCCAAGGAGCATAGGTGATTGTGACCACTGTAGAACACAAATGCAACCCAGAACTCCAATAGGGAAAAAGGATCTCCGGCCCATGAAACTGACAAGTCCAAGCCTGACTTTCGGTTCAGGACTCAGCTAAGCTGACAAGGCCATCAGAAGCCTCTTCCCTATCCTCTGCTTTCCCCGGCATCAATCTCATCCTCGGCAGGTCCATCCCATGTCACAGTGAAGATGCCAACAGCGTCAGGTGAACATTCCTCCAACTGGCAACCCCAAAAGGAAAGGGGAGCCTCTGTCCTTACAGTTCCAGCAAAGAACTGGAGCCAAATGGCCCATTTCTTTGACACTGACCATGGCCAACAGATGTGATTTCTACTGGGCCAGGTCTTCCTCACAGGGAGCCATCAGTTCAGTGAGAAAGGTGGCCATAGGAAAGTTGGGGTGCCACTGCCAAAATCAAGAAGATGGCTGAGACAGCAGATGTCCACAAATGGTGGGAGTGAAATTAAATCTAGGACTCTGATAACTGTCCTCCAACAACAACTGCCCCAATTCATTGTGATCTAGGGCGGGCACTACTCCCACCTCACACACATTATCATTTATTATTATTACTTTACAAGCTACAAAGACTATGCTTTGTTATTCCTGAACACAGTGCCTGGCTTAAATAAACACTACTTACCCAAGTGTTCCATCATTTGCATATAGAGGGGTCGGGGTAAGCCAAGGACCAGCCCATAGCAAGCCATCTCTATGGACATCTCCTCTACTCAAACAACAGAACATCAGAGCTTTTCAAAAGACACCTTACCAAACCTAGGCCAAATCTCTCAGATTACGGTAAAAAAAAAAAAAAAAACAACCTGCGCACCAGAGAGGGTTGGAGGTGTGGCCTGGATCTCAAGGCTGGTCAGGGTCAAGGTCAGGGCTGGGGCCTCTTCCCAGCCCAGTGTTTACTACATCATGTGGCACCCAGAACACTTACAGGTGAGACACAAGGAAAATTTAAATGTTCCCTCCTGTCTTAACAGTTTTCTCAGCATAACCGATAACCATACTGTCCTTGAGGGTAAAAAGCAATGAAAAGAAGAGACACAAGATTTCTGAATCTCGGTTGTGCTTTTGTCCTCCAACTCCACAGACCTTTGGGATTACTTCTTTTTTAGTGTTTCCCTTGCATGTGTTTGGAAAGAGTGCAGGAGAAGAGCCAGAATAAAGACTGGGGCAAGAAAGATCACTGGAAGCCAGAAAGACGTGTCTGGGTCCTGGTGCCTCCGAGGATGGAAATTCCCTGCCCCTGGGTTCAAGGCTTATCTGTTTATTGGCCAGAGAAGGCAGCTGCCAGACACGGGAGATTTATAATGTGACATTCCAGCCCTGATCTCTGTGGAATAACAGGCCAAAGCCCACAGGACTCAGTGTTACCCAGTACTTTTGTCCTGGGCTCCAGATCTTTCCCACCACAATGACAAATGAGGCAGAATCGAAACTCAGGGTGGGGCAGGGGACGCTGGGCTGTGGGGAAAGGTGAGAGGTGTGGGAACAACCCCAGGCCCCCGAAGGGGGCAAGGCTGCACAACCCTCCCCAGGCCCAAGGGTTTGGAGAAGTCACCACCTCGCAGAGCCACTCTGCAGACCAGACTCGGCCAGCCAGATCCCAACTTGGGATTTCTGTCCCAACACCCAGAAGCAGCCCTACCAAAATCAAACAGGATGGGACACGGCAAGTTCTCCAGGGGGTACAAAGTCTGCACACAAACACGGGGAGCTTTGGGGGGACTTCAGATGCTTAGCCTCACAGTTTAGGTTGGTCTGTTTAGAACGTGCTGTCTCAGTGGGAGAAAAGTAGGCAGGAGGCGGAACAGAAGTGCCTAACAGCAGGGAAGAGCCCAGAAATAGCACCAATACCCCCTTAGCAATATGGATCCCCTCGAAGGTGCTGTCAGAGAGCATCACCATCCTGAAACCGGCCCAGGGGTCTGCAGAGATGCACGGGCTTGGGACCGCCCCCCACCCAAGCCCCGGCCCAGACTGCCCTCGCCAGCTCGGAGACATCACCCCACCCTGTCCCTGCTTCCATGCCTATGACGTGAAGGTCCTAAGGGTATACACATCGCAGAGCTGTTGTGGAAACCCAGTGTCTCCAGAGCCTGCCATGACTGTTCCCAAAAATGTGTCATGAAAGGACACAGCAGGTGGATCAACTCCTTGCTGAAAACCAGTATTTCCTTCAAAGCCAAACAAGAACCAGAAGGGCATGAGAAATGCAGAGAGGGCAGAAGCTTCCAGCAGCCTTAAATTATCCACGCAAGTTTATGTGGCAAACATATTCACAGAAAGGACCCTTGTGAGCCTTAGAAAAGACACTGCATACATAATTGGGCTGTTTTTCTCTGCTGCTTCTTTCTCAAGGCTCTGGGACTACCGTATACAACCAGCCCAGTTCCCCACTCTGTTTTGCCCAGAAGCCTGGAGAACTCAGGACAAAGAAGGGCATTAGGAAGTTAACAGAAGCACTTAGGCTCATGGTACTGGGGATGCACTAAGGACTTCCCACCCCCAAGAAACCAGCTGAAATCAGTACAGTTACCACTTCAACCTTCCGTGGTCCAGGTTTGCACTACAGACCCCCCAGTGAGGCTTCCAAATAGTTACTTTTGGTCTCAACTTCAAAGAAATTACTCAGGTCACCTCAAGGAAGACCCCCTTTTTGAGAGACATGAGAGAAAATGTCAGCCTCTGAGAAAGGAAGAAATGATCATTTGGATCAGTGGACACTAAGTGTCAGATCAGAGAGACTGGAAAATGTCAGAATTTATGAGTCCGATGATAAATAATGGAGTGTAGCTTCCTGAGATTCAGAGTCAAACTTGATAAAAGGCCAAGAAGAGTGAAAACAGAAACTGCTGTTTTTCACACCAGAGGAAGAGCTCCAAAATTTCTCCCTGCCTTCTCTGGCTTCCCTGAAGTCGAAGGATTTGATATGACAAGTTCTACTGGCAGATCGACACCCTCCCTTTAAAGTGATTTGCTTTGGATCTAGGAAAAATACCTAGATCAGCAAACCGTCTGAGTCTCTTCAAACTATAAGGAGTAATCAACGAGTTAATGTAAATGAGCATTCCCTTTTAAAACCGTTCCTTCCTTTCTGCTTCTAAAGACAGGTAATTTTGCAGTTGTCACCTATGACATTAAAAATGCCGTATCAAGTGGCTGGCACAAAAATCTAAGACCCAAGTAACATAAAACACCATCAGATACGACAGGGACCTTTGTAAAATCATACACTGTGAAAATGAAATCCAAAATCATTCAGGATACACAGAGTACATTTTTCCCTGAGTAATGTATCAAACATGGTCTTAGGAAGATTATTTTTAGTTCTAGCTAAAAGCTTCAAGAAGCCAAGTTTTTTCTTTTCCTTTTTTTCTTGGCTAGGATTGCCATAGCTTTTATATGATTTCTTACAAGTGTACGTGTGTGCTTTTCATAAAGAGATATTTAAACTTACACACACAGATACATAACACACAATTTTCCAGCTCCATTCTCCCCCCATCAAGAGTAATGGAATCTAAGCTTTTTATTTGGTTAAGAGACCTCTAGCTGTGTTAAGAATACTAATGCAGTTAAATACCATTTTCAACTAGTGAAAGAAAATAGCTGTGGGAAAGAGGAGACTTCTGAGACTGGAATTCATTAACACGTTGGACAATAGTATTTTTCCTTTATTTAGAAAGCTGCTCCAACTCCTCCCAAGATAAAGACGATGACCAAATATAGGCCAGCTGCTCACTCTGTCTCCTTTTTGGTTCTCTGCACCAACTAGATTTTTCCTCTCTTGTTTACCTTTAGCGTCTCTCTTCTTTTATCTCTTATCACATAATACCATTCACAATACTACTTTTTATTGATATGGCATGCAGGCTCATCAAAAACACAAATGCAGTACAGTAAGCCTAAATCCTTCCTCCTTTCTATTAAACTACAATGTTGTTAAAAGTTCCTCCCTTTTTCACATGGGCATTACCTCAGGAGGGGTTGTCCTAGGAGGTGGGTCCTTATTGGGCCAAGTTAAATAAGGTACAGGTATGTGACACTCTTCTGGCCAATGACATCTGAGAGAAAGTCTGCCAGGTTGTGGGGAAGGAGAAATTGTTCGTGAGAGTAATTTTCTTTGTTCTCAATAAAAGTTACACAGGGAAAGAGAATGTCTCCCTCTTTTGGATCCTGTGGGACCTGGAGTGGGCGCCTTGAGCTGCTGCAGCAGCCTTCTTGCCACCATGAGGGAAGATGGTCTGAGGACACAGAGAGTCACCCGGAGGGGTCCTGGAGCCCTGACTGTACTGTTTCTGCAGTTGCCATAGTTTTTGCTTTCTTGCCTCATGTGATAATACATTTCCTCATTGTTTCAAATTAGCTGTGTATAATTTCTCTCTTACTTGCAGCCAAAGGCACCCTTAATTGTAAATTAAGGAAATAAAACAGAAGGAATAAGAGAACAAGTGACTTACCTAGAATCACGAATCACACTGCTAGAAAATGTCCTAAGAACATGTAGGCACTAAGGGACTACAGTTCACACACAAAAGCTGAAAACAAATGCTAAGAGAAAGACTTCCAAATACAGTTGTTTTATAAATTATATGTACATACACTTTCATAATCACACACACAGTCTCTTTCTGTCTCTCTTATACATGCAGAGCACAACCAATCCTGAAATTATGGTTAGCAAGTTCATTAACTAGAGCTCAATATATATTTGTGTCTCCTATCCCCAAAGATTGTTAGATTTTGAGAGAGAGAGATTACAGGTGTAAGTCACTAAATGGATGGCATCAGCAACTCAATGGACATTAGTTTGAGCAAATCCTGGGAGTTAGTAAAGGACAGGGAAACCTGGTGTGCTGCAGTTCATGGGGTCACAAAGAATTGGATGCAAGAGAGACTGAACAACAATGAACAACAAGTCACTGAAAGTGTCAGAAGACACATGAAAAGGCAAGAATTTTTTTAAATTAAACTACAATGGTTTTGACTCCAACAGTTCATCTTTTTTTCTTTTTCTTTTTCTGGTTCATCTTTTAGTAAAAATCAAGTGACCAGCCACCAGAGTCTAAGTATATACATAAGACAGTGATCTATCATTCATTGTAATGCTTCTTTTCTCCTTTGAGGCTGAGTCACTGATTCCCGGCTGCTAGAGGTGTGAGAGCTTCAGCTGGAAAGAGGCACCACGCAAAATAGGACCCAGAGCTGGTTCTCCCCAAGGAGATGTCTGCACTACTATACACACTGTAGAATGACACGTGGAAGAGGCAGACCCCATACAAGTGGGACTCAGCACAGAATTCACTCTGGATGATAAACCTTTAAGTTCTATTAAAGTGAGCTAAGAGTTCATTTTTAGTAGCCACCCATCATTAAGAGTCTCCAGCACAGAGGGCAAATCCTCCCATCCAGGTATCTGACTTTCATGTCCTTTGTGAGCCTTTCCCCAGAGGCTCCTAAGGCCATGTCTCAATAGATCTGTCATGGTCTGTGGACAAGAAGCATTCTGGAAGAGATGTAAATTAGCTCTAATGAAGTCACAGCCCTCAGCATGAGATCTGGGGGCCAAGTCACTTCTAAACAGTAATATCTGTTGGAGGACTCTTTCTGTGCCATCTAGTTTCTGTGTAGAGGGTCCTTCATTAGAGGCTTCTCACTCACACCCCCGCCCCCAACCGGGGATGAGGAGTGAGTCTTGATTGGTTTATTTGAGAACAGAAATGATGCCTGCCTGCTTCACTTGGCCCCACCGTCTTTGCTTACCCTTTTAGGAACTAGCTGACCACTGGGAACTCCCTGTCCAGTCTCTTATCAAAGCTGAAAACACTAGCACATCACAGCCCATAGACACAGGCCACGGCTTTCCAGAGCCACCTGTGCCTGCCTGAGTGGACAAGTCCGTCCAATCCTGAACTGGGCAATCAACCCTCCCACCTGCGGTAGGAGTCACATTTCCCAGTACCATCTTGATCAGTGTAACAAAAAGCAGTCTTCAAGTCAATCAGAACATGGGTGAGGAAGCTAGTGGCTATTTACAGAGCTCACTCAAACCCAACATCTTCCAAAAGCAGAGCAGCTTCCCCACCCTTGACTGTGTCCAGTGCTTGATGGCATTTGAAGGATGTGATGGCCCATATCCTATCTCTTCGGACTTTCTCAATACACCTGGGAGGAAGACAGAGTTTATAATCCCAAATGGACTCTGGTGTGAAAACTAAGTCCCAGAAATGTTAAGTGATGGGTCCAGAGCTCAGCACGGCACAACG
Source organism: Cervus canadensis (assembly GCF_019320065.1). Classification (NCBI taxonomy): domain Eukaryota; kingdom Metazoa; phylum Chordata; class Mammalia; order Artiodactyla; family Cervidae; genus Cervus; species Cervus canadensis. The sequence goes on along the minus strand of NC_057395.1, from coordinate 2,840,671 downwards.
TCCCCGATCAATCACCAGTTCTGAGCTTCTGTTCTCTGAGCACATCTCTGCCTCCCCACTTCCTCCAAGGCTCCAGGAACCATGAGCTGAGTGTCTGAGCCATGATGGGGCAGAAAGGAAACTCCCTGGATATGGTGATCCTGCCTTTTAAAGGCTGCTTTAGTACAACACCATTTATTCTGGTTCTGTCTAATAGAGAGCCTAATTTACTGGAAGTCCCAACTTTAATTTTTCCTCACCTTGGAGGCTCCGACAAGGCAAAGAAGATAATTAGGTGAATTCTTTTGTTATTTCAATGACCTTATTTTTCTTTTTTTTTTCTTATTTTTCTTTCTGAAGCAGTATGTCTCTACCCAAACTAGAGACTCTTAAAGAATTCTTTAAAAGCCACTCCACAATGAGTCAGTTGAACTGAGGTAGATGAACCTAGAACCTGTTATACAAAGTGAAGTTAAGTCAGAAAGAGAAAAACAAATGTTGTATATTAATGCATATATTTGAAATCTAGAAAAATGGTACTGATGAACCTAATTCAGGGAAGGAATGGAGACACAGATATAGGGGACGGACTTGTAGACACTGAGGGGGAAGGAGCGGGTGGGACGTCCTGAGAGAGTGTCACTGAGATATGTACACTACCATGTGTAATATAGACTAGCTAGTGGGAAGCTGCCATATAACACAGGGAACTCAGCCTGGTGCTCTGATAACTTAGAGGGGAGGGAGGGAGGCTCAAGAGGGAAGGCATGTATGTATGCTCTTGGCCGATTCACATCTTTGTGTGGCATAAACCAACACGACATTGTGAAACAGTGATACTCCAATTAAAAAAAAAAAAAGCCACTCCACAAACTAATAAACTAAGCAGTTAGAAAGCGCTTCACAAAGGCGGGCGAGTCATCAGACCCACTGATTCTCAGTGTCCACACTCTAAAGTGGGAAGCTGTCTCCTCACAGGGGCAGCATCAAGGCAGATAATTAAGACACACATTAACAAAGCTGTAGTATTCTGAAGGAAAGAAAAGTCCTTGATTATCACGATGTGAAATCAGACCCTGAGCTGTCAGCTGCCCTCAGAAACCTCCCTCCTCCCGTGTGCCCCGGGCCGTGTGGATTATATTTACACTGTGCGGTAAAACCTGGACTCCCTGAAGCAGTCGGCTGACCCATGTTCAGCTGACCCAAGGCCTGAGCAGGAAACGCAAGTGCTGTTACCTTGCCTCACATGACCCAGGACAATTTCTTGCCCTCACTGGTCATGCGCAGACAACACCAGTGACTTGGGGAGGACCTCAGACCCCGTGCCTGGAGCACAACTTCCCGACATCGACCACAGAAGGTGAAGGTGTGGATGAGCAGGAATGTATTCCCTGCAGTCCTGAAGGACCTCTTCCTTGTCAAATCCGGCATCTTTCCATGGCTTCAGCTCTTGGCACTGCTGCCTTCCTCCTCCCCCTGGCTGTCTCTGTGAAAGGTCCCACCACACTGAGGCCTCCTGCCCTCCCACCCACATTCCCCACGGCTGGCTGGGGGGCTGCCAGGCTGCCTCTTGTCCTTCTGTCCTCCCTCAACTGCAGCCAAGCCCCCTAGGCTTGGTTCTCGACTTCAGCTCTCTCCTCCTCTCCAAGAGGGGCTCGTTCTGTCTCATGGCTGCAACCATCACCTCCCAGGCCAGGAACACCATCTTCTCCTCACCTCTCACCCTACTGCCTGCAGGAGAGTAACCCTCACTGTCAAACCATCACCTCATGCCATCCACAACCCAGGCCAAACTCACTATTTCCCATCCAAGGCCTCTAATGCAACCCCTCTCCCCAATTTTGCTTGTGGTTTTGTCTTTGCTATTCTATTTTTGTTTTCATGATACTCACAGTCAAATAGGCTTCAACCTCTGAGAATCCACAGCATCCTGGACCTCACTGGCACCTCATCCCAAATTTCTAAAGCCAGCTGGAGGCAAGAGTCCCCTAATCTTGGCCACAAGGTCCAGGCCATATAGCTGGTTTCTGCTGTGTTATCCAGTCTGGCATCCTGGGTTTCCTGGTGGGCCAGATTGCCTACCCTGAGCCACATCCCACTCTTGGCTGCAGTCCTGATATGTTCCTACTTCTTATCAGGTCCCCATCCACCAGAGTTGGAGGAGGAGCCTGTTTCACAGTAAACTGGAATCTCTAGATCATGTTCCATATGCCTTTAAAAATGAGGAATTCTACAGCCTTCCTGACTTCAGACTATACTACAAAGCTATAGTCATCAAGACAGTATGGCACTGGCCCAGAAACAGATATGTAGACCAATGGAACGAGACAGAAAGTCCAGAGATAAACTCACACACTTATGGGTACATTATTTTTTACAAAGAAGTCAAGAATACACAAAGGGGCAAAGACAGTCTCTTCAATGAGTGGTTCTGGGAAAACTGAAGAGCTATGTGTAAAAGAATGAAATTGGAACACTTCCTACACCATATACAAAAATAAACTCAAAATGGATTAAAGACCTAAATGTAACACCAGAAACTATAAAACTTAGAGGAGAACATAGGTAGGACACACTATGACATAAATCACAGAAAGATCCTCTATGACCCACCTCCTAGAGTAATGGAAATAAAAACAAAAATAAACAAGTGGGACATAATTAAACTTAAAAGCTTTTGCACAGCAAAGGAAACTATAAACAAGGTAGAAAGACAACCCTCAGAATGGGGAAAAATAATAGCAAATGAAACAACTGATAAAGGATTAATTTCCAAAATATGCAAGCAGCTCATGGGCTTCCCCACTGGCTCAGTGGTAAAGAATCTGCCACATTTCAGAAGATGCAGGAGATGCGGGTTCAATCCCTGGGTGGGGAAGATCCCCTGCAGAAAGGAATGGCAACCCACTCCAGTATTCTTGCCTGGAGAATCCCATGGAAAGAGGAGCCTGGCGGGCTACTCTGGCGAGTCCATGGGGTCACAGGGTCGGACACGGCTGAGCGACTGAAAAGCACAGCAGCACAAGCAGCTCATACAAATCAACACCAGAGAAAACAAACCACCCGATCAAAAAGTGGGCAAAAGACCTAAACAGACACTTCTCCAAAGAAGACATTTTGTAGTTGTTCAGTCACCCTGGCGTGTCTGACTCTTCATGACCCCGTGGACTGCAGCACACCAGGCCTCCCTGTCCTTCACCATCTCCCAAAGTCTGCCCAAGTTCATGTTCACTGCACCAGTGATGCTGTCTAACCATCTCATCCTCTGATTCCCTCTTCTCCTTCTGCCCTCAATCTTTCCCAGCATTAGGGACTTTTCCAAAGAGTCAGCTGTTTGCATCAGATGACCAAGTTTCAGCTTCAGCATCAGTCCTTCCAACTAGTATTCAAGGTTTATTTCTCTTAAGATTGACTGAGTTTGATCTCCTTCCTGTCCAAGTGACTTTCAGGAGTCTTCTCCAGCACCACAGTTTGAAGGCATCAACTCTCTGGTGCTCTGCCTTCTTTATGGTCCAGCTATCACAACCATATGTAACCACTGTGAAGACTATAGCCTTGACTATAAGACCTTTGTTGGCAGAATAATGTCTCTGCTTTTCAACACACTGTCTAGGTTTGTCATAGCTTTCCCGCCAAGAAGCAATCATGTTTATGACTATAGTCACCATCCGCAGGGATATTAGAACCCAAGAAGAGGAAATTCATCACTACTTTTACCAAAGATGGCTAATAAACACATGAAAAGTTGCTCAGCATTCCTCATTATTGGAGAAATGCAAATCAAAACTACCAAGAGATATCGCCTCACATTGGTCAGAATGCCATCATCAAAAAATCTACAAACAATAAATGCTAGAGAGGGTGTGGATAAAAGGGAACCCTCTTGCACTGTGGCGGGAATGTAAATTGGTATAGCCACTACGGAAGACAATATGGAGATTCCTTAAAAAACTAGGAATGAAACCACCATATGACCCAGCAATTCCACTACTAGGCATACACCCTGAGGAAACCAAAATTGAAAAAGACATGTACCCCAACATTCATTGCAGCACTATATACAATAGTATATATTGTAGCTAGGACATGGAAGCAACCTAGATGTCCATCAACAGACGAATGGGCAAAGAAGCTGTGGAATGTTACTCAACCATAAAAAGAAATGCATTTGAGTCAGTTCTAATGAGGTGGATGAACCCAGAGCCTATTATACAGAGTGGAATAAGCCAGAAAGAGAAAAACAAATATCATATACTAACACATATATGGAATCTAGAAAGACGGCACTGATAAACCTATTTGCAGGGCAGCAGTGGAGACACAGACATAGGACAGACTTATGGACATGGGGCAGGGGGAGGAAGGAGAGGCTGAGAAGAATGAAGAGAGTAACATGGAAACATATATTACCATATGTAAAATAGATAGCTGATAAGAATTTCCTGTAGGACTCAGGGAACTCAAACAGAGGCTCTGTAACAACCTAGAGGGTGGGGTAGGGAGGGAGGTGGAAGGGAGGTTCAAGAGAGAGGGGACATAGGCGTCCCTATGGCTGATTCTCATGGATGTTTGGCAGAAACAAACACAATATTGTAAAGCAATGATCCTTCCATTAAAAATTTAAAAACCAATAAAAATGAGGAATTCCAGCATGAAGTTTCCTTAAAAAATTAAAAAGAGAACTACCATATGATCCAGCAATCCCACTCCTGGACATATATCCAGAGAAAACCATAATCTTTGGATGGATAATCTTTGGATATGCACCCGAATGTTCATAGCAGCAGTGTTCACAATAACCAAGACAAAGAATCAACCTAAACGTCCATTGACAAAGGAATGGGAAGGGAAAATGTGGTGTGTGTGTATATACACACACACACACACAATGGAATATTATTTCGACATAAAGAAGAATGAAATAATATCATCTGCAGCAATATGGATGGACCTAGAGATTATCATACTAATTGAAGTTAAGTCTGAGAGAAAGAAAAATATATGACATTCACATGTAGAATCTAATCTTTTAAAAAATGAAACAAGTGAACTTACTTACCAAACAGAAACAAATTTATAGGTATTGAAAACAAACTATGGTTACCAAAGGGGAAACATGGGGAGGAGGGATAAATCAAGAGCTTGGGATGAACTCACACTACTATATATTAAGACAGATAATCGACAAGAATCTACTGCATATCACAGGGAACTCTACTCAATATTCTGCGATAACCTATATGAGAAAAGAATGAATATATACATGTGTATACACACACACATATACATATATAACTGAATCACTTCAGTGTACACCTGAAAAGCAACATTGCAAATCAACAAAGAAATTAAAAATTAAAAAAAATTTTTTTTAAATAAAAGTGAGGAACTCCAAAAATCAGCTTGGTTTGGGGTGAACAGCGCAGCAGAGGGAAAAGTAGGGTGTTGTCGTAGGAAAAAACCCCAGCTTTGAGAGTGGACAGGCCTGCACATTACAAATCCCAACACTGCAACTGACTTCTGTGACCAGGCAGCCTTGTCCTCTAAGCCTGGTCCCTTCACTGTGAGGTGGGGGTCACACCTGGCTTTTGGAATTGTAGCGAGGAATCAAGAAGATCGGAGGAACGATGACAGGAGCCCTTACTACATGCCAGGTGCTCAGCCCGGGATGGGGGGAGGCATAGCAAAGCCCATAGCCTGTTTCATTTCTTGAAGACCTGAGGTCTCTCTTGCTAATACACAGTCAGACGATCACAGGGGAAGGAGACCCGATGAGACCAGCTCTTAGGGATGCAGGTAAAGACCATCCTAGCACCGTGCAAACCGCAGCCCCCACTGTGAGCCCGGGGACAGGGCCACTACAGTCACCCACCCTGCAGGGTAAGTCGCCATGCTAAATGAAGAGGAAGGAGGCCCTGCAGAGAGTCTAAGCAAGGCGGGAGGCCTGACTAACAGAAGAAAGGGGAGAGGCAACCTGGCCTCATCCTTGAGTCCTTGGGGAATGCCGTTGGTTCTCACCTGTCTGGACTGGCACTGGCCAGCTCTGGGAAGAAGGGGGAGGTGACCATGCTCTTCTGATATGGAAGTCTCCTTCTGGAGGTCAGAAGCCGCAATTACCTGCTGGGTTCCCAGGACCACCAGAAGGCTGCTGTTGCCCCAGCATCAGTGAGGAGAGCTGAGTTTCCCTCCCATTCACGGCACGGTCCCCAATTTCCAACTCACTTAGGGCTTCCTGGTAAACTAGCCCCAGTCCCACATCCCCAAGGCCCTTGCACGTATAACCCCAGCTATTCCCCTAGAGGTATTATGTAGCTCTTTAAAAAAGCACTAGACCAGACATTTGGGGACCTGAACTACTTTCCTACCCACTAACAATCTCTGTGACTTTGAGTAGGTCACTGACCTCCACGTTCTCATCTATAATGACATCCGTGGTTGTGCAGATGAAATGAGAAATAAAAGCACCCCAAGACTGGGCAGCAGTGCAGAAAGGTCCAAGAGGGTCAAGGACACGGTCAACAGCCCCTTTCACAGTAGGAGATTTACAGGAAAATGGACAGAGCGTCCCAAATCTGTGGACCACACAATGAAATACGTTGGACAGGAAATACCTGCTGGGTATACTGAGAAAAACCTTGTCCCATGCAGAAACCATGGCCAGGCTTTCAAACTTCCTGTCTGGTGTTTCCATTTATGAGACAGGCGGCTTTCGGAGCCTGGCCAAGCCAGCTGGCACGCTCCGTGCGAGGCATGACCAACAGGGCGCAGGAACAGAAGGCAGCTCGGTGCAGGCCAGAGGTCTCCGCGGCCACCAGTGCCGAGCCTGCCGCAGGGACAGCCACACACCTCTCCTCCTGTTTTCCCCTCAAAGTGTGTTTTTATAGCTGTTATCTCTATCAGCAGAGGGGAGGGAGCCGCCTGATGGTAGCGCGATACAGGGAAGGGACAGCAATCATACAGACCTTGGAAATTACGCATGTGGCCATTTGATCCAAACTTGGCCTCAGAACACCCCACAGAAGGGGAGGGTGGGGCGGGGTGGAAGGGGAATTACAGCCGGGCCGGAGCACTGCAGAGGTGCTGCAAAGCCGAGGGCACGGGGCCGAGGGCTAAGTGAGCTCTGACTATGAGTCACAGTGGAGCCGGGGGGCCGAGCTCACAATGGGGAAGACCCAAGGTGGGCTGTGCCCCAGGGCCAACAGGACACCCCCATCTTTCTAGCAGAAAGGAAGAGTGGGTGAGAGGGTTGAGAAGAGGCCTGGTTTCTCCCAGTGATATGATCTCCATCCTTAATCCCAAAAAAGAAACTAGAGGGTATTTATGAGAGTTCTCCTGCGGCCCAGAGATGCCCTGTGTTCTGTTCCTTTCCTCTCTGCCTGGAGGCCCGTCCTTCAAGGTCGGATGAGGACACTCTCTCACCAGCTCCTCCAAGGGTAGGAACCAACCTTATGTGGAGCAAGACATGTTTTCTGCCAGGCGCACTTAGAAAACTGGGCTGACTCAACCCATCAGAATGGAGGGGGTGGGACGGCGGCAGGGCAGGCAGGATGAACCCAGCTTCTCACGACAGACCCAACAATCCCCTGCCTTCCTGGAAACTTCTTGGAACGCAAATCAAAGGCAGGGGGTGGAAGGAGAGGATAGGGGCATGGGAGGAGAAGATGAAAGAATAATCACAGTAAGAACCACAGAACCAATATTCATCCCTTACTCTAAGTGTATTAAGTATATGAATGTGAGTTAATGCATTTAATGCCTTACAACCTGCTAAGGTAGGGTCAATTATTATCCTATAGCTTAAAAGGCTAGTGCTAATTTAGCTTCTTAATGATTTTATAGCATCAATGCAGATCATTTTTCAAAGATCATTTTTTTATGAAGAAACTAATCCCACAGCTGATACTGTAGTTCACTTTCATGCCAGGTGTTTGAAAAATGCCCCAAGGACTCCTAGACATGAGGTAATTGTCACTCTGAGTGGCCAAGTGAAAAAGGGTGGCACGTCTGAGAAATGCCACTCCATGGGGCAAAAGCTTTTTTTTTCTTTCCTTCTTTGGCCGCGCCTTGTGGCATGCTGAACCTTAGTTTCCTGACCAGGGGTTAAACCAATGCCCTCTGCAGTGGAAGCACTGAGTCCTAACCACTAGACCAGCAGGGAAGTCCCAGGAGAGCCTTAGTGAGAGTGTGGGGAAGAGAAGCAGACGCACTTCTCGCGGCTTGACGCTGACCCATCAGCAGAGGCCCCCAGCTCCCTGAGCTGCTGGGTCTTTGATGCCCCATTCTACAGAGGGGCTCCCACCTTCCTAGGTCACTGCCACCTGGGTGGGGGTGGGTGCATTCTCTGAGGCTTCACCCCACGGGGCACAACCAGACTCTTGAATTCCATCCAAGATGGAATGCCCAGGATTGGGATTGCAGGATCATGTGGTAGTTCTATTTTTAGTTTTTTAAGAAACCTCCATCCTGTTCTCCATATTTGCTGTACCAGCTTACATTCCCACCAACAGTTCAAGATGGTCCCCTTTCCTGCACACCCTCTCCAGCATTTATCATTTGTAGATTTTTTTGATGATCTGACTGGTGTGAGGTAGTTTTGATTTGTAGTTTTGATTTGCATTTGTAGTTTTGATTTGCATTTCTCTAATAATTAGTGATGTTGAGCATCACTACCAAGGGATGAAGGTTGACAACCACCCCTCAAAGAACTCCAGTAATGTGTTTCCCCCGGTTAACAGCTGGCAGGGACTTTCCTGGTGGCCCAGGGGCTAAGACTCGGTGCTCCCAATGCAGGGGGCCCAGGTTTGACCCCAGCTCCCACATGCTGCAACTAAGAATTCACATATTGCAAGTAAAGATCCCACATGTCACCGCTAAGACCCAGAGCAGCCAAATAAACAAACAAATATCTAAAAATTTAAAAACCCAACAGTTGACAGTTACCATATTTTGTGCACCTGTAAGGTGGCGCTAGTGGTAAAGAAGCCACCTGCCAATGCAGGAGACAGAAGAGACTCAGGTTCAATACCTGGGTCGGGAAGCTCCCCTGGAGAAGGGCACGGCACCTCACTCCAGTATTCTTGCCTGGAACATTCCATGGACAGAGGAGCCTGGTGGGCTACAGTCCATGGGGTCACAAAGAGTCGGACAGTTGGACAGGCCATGACTCAGCATGCACCGTGTGTAAAGGACTCGTAGTAGCTGGCATTTTATATGCATTATCTCCTGAAATTCTCATCTCTTCTAGGTAAGTCATGCCTACCCTGTACACAATCCCATGACAAATGAGGTCTCTGGGCCCCCTGCAGAGAAGGCATTCCCAAAGGTCAAACACCTGGCGAGGCCAGGAGTCGAGTCCGTCCCTGACTGACTGTGCTCAAATCAACGTGCGTGCTCTCCACTCTTAGCTTTATACTGTTGGGACGCCGTGGACTTGGACCCTGCCATCCACACTGTCTCACCAAGGCCCTGACCCAGCAGGGAGCAGAGAAAACTCTCCACCATAAAAGTCCTCCACTGAAGCCTAGCAGGCCTCCATCCCCCTCACCTCGGAGGGCATGGTGAAGAAGATGCTGGCCGCCCCTTCCACCCACCTTGCACACACAAACACAAATGCTTTCCAGGCCTCCCCATACCCTCCAATGGAAACCAAGCAAGGTTCCTTCAAACCCAGTCCCCAGCCTAAGTTCTGAACAGATAGGAAGCCTCCCATGTTCTGCTCAATTCCCCCCACCCCTGCTGGACACAGGTCAGCCTTGTAATAGAAAAGGAAGAGTTTGCATTTCATGAGAAAAGTTGAAAGTGAAAAAACCCACAAAGCCAATTCGCCTCTGGTTGTTTTTCCAACTAGAAGAAGAATGACAGTCACAGCCCCGCCCATGAGCCAGGGGGACTCAGGTCTCCCTGCTTTGGGAACCAGGCCAGGCCTGCAGCCGAGGGTTCTCAGCAAGCAGCTGACCACCCACTGATATTAGTGGGACTGGTCCTGCTAACACCCTCCTGTGGTCAGCACCCTCAGTCACAAGGGGTGCCACTGGCAGGTGACAAGAGGACACACTGCATTTCACCAGCAACTCTTCCAAAAGAGCCTCAAAGCGTTTCACTCACCATCCTTTAACCATGTTACCAAGGGTGGCAGAGTTAAGCCGACCCCAGTTTGCAGGTGCTAGACTGCATTTCCCCAGGTTTCAATGAGTTGATCTGAGTGCCAGGCTAGAAATTCAGGACACAGCAAAGCCTGGGCCCTGAGACACACCCCTCCACACTGTATCCTACTGTCAAAAGATAAGTGATGAAAACCCCCGCAGGAGTAAGATGGCTGTTGTCTGCATCTAAGCTCCCAGGCCTCCCCAGATGGGGTTCAGACCCTGGAGCAAAGCCACCTCAACCTGCTACTAGCCCAGGCTGGGTGAGAAGCAACCGCCATGTCTCTCTGGAGACTGGGGTCTCTGCCCAATTCCCCCCCAGATGGATGGGCGGAAAGAGGAGCAGAGGCAGCAGCATACGTGGGGCAAGAGTTGCAGGAGAAGCTCACAGAATAGCAAGAGTGAAAGGAAGTGGGGTCTTAAAGCTGGCACCAGAGCGTTCCTTCTCCCATTCACCGGGCACTGGCCGAGCAATCTGCGTATTAACTACAAGGATGAAGAAGACATAGTCCCTACAGACATTTCTCCAAAGAAGACACACAGATGACCAAACATGTGCAAAGATGCTCAACATCACTCATTATTAGAGAAATGCAAATCAAAACTACAGTGAGGTATCACCTCACACCAGTCAGATCATCAAAAAAAAAAAAAATCTACAAATGATAAATGCTGGAGAGGGTGTGCAGGAAAGGGGACCATCTTGAACTGTTGGTGGGAATGTAAACTGGTACAGCAAATATGGAGAACAGGATGGAGGTTTCTTAAAAAAACTAAAAATAGAACTACCACATGATCCTGCAATCCCAATCCTGGGCATATACCAGAGAAAAGCGTAATTCAAAAAAAGACACACACACCCCAGTGTTCACTGCAGCACTGTTTACAACAACCAGGACATGGAAGCAACCTGAATGTCCATCAACAAAGGCATGGATAAAGAAGATATGGTACATATATACAATGGAATATTACTCAGCCATAAAAAGGAATGAAACTGTGCCATGTGCAGAGACACGGATGGACCTCGAGTCTGTCATACAGAGGGAAGTAAGTCAGAAAGAAAAAAACGAATATTATATATTTATGCATATTTGTGTAATCTAGAAAAATGGTATAGATGAACTTATTTGTAAAGCAAAAATAGAGATACAGACACAGAGAACAAATGTACCGATACCAAGGGGGAAAGGGGTGGAATGGACTGAGAGATTAGGACTATGACACTTTTACACTATGATACACTATGAGAGATTACACTGTGATCCTATGTATGAAATATGTAACTAATGAGAACCTCCTGTAGCACAGGGAACTCTACTCAATGCTCTGTGGTGACCTAAACGGGAAGGAAATCCACAAAAGAGGGGATGTATGTACACATACAACTGATTAACTTTGCCGTACAGCAGAAACTAACACGGCACTGTAACGCAACTATACTCCAATTAAAAAAGACACAGTCCCTATGCTCAGAGTATCTGGTGTCACGGAGAAGTGGAGGGTGAGGAGTGGCAGATATAGGGAGCAGAAGTAGCCAAGAATTCTAAGTGAATTACACCACACAAGGTTGACTTGTCAAGATGAGAATCCACAGCCACAAAGAAAGGTATGTTATAGAATTTACTTTTCTACCTCTGATCTGAACCTACAACTTACGGTCTTATGATCGAGATAAAAACAGATGCATGCACCTCTAAGTATGTCCTGTCCCATTGGCAAAATAACTAAATCCTTGCTGAAAGTCCAGTAAGCCGGGGAGGGAGGGGGTGAACTGACAGGACCCGGGGAAGTCTCAGGCAGTGAAGCTACTCTGAATGGTACCCTGATGGTGCATACCTACCATTACGCATCTGTACAAACACACAGAACACACATCACCAAGGGCAACTTAAAGGTAAACTGTGGACTCCATGATCATCATGTCAGTGTAGGTTCGTCAACTGCAACACAGGTAGCATCTGGAGAGGCATGTTGATGATGGGGGGAGGCCCTGCATGCGTTGAGGCAGGGGGTACATGGAAAATCTATCTTCCCTTCAATTTTGCAGTGAATCTGAGAATACTAAAAGGTATTTTTTTTTAATTCAATAAGACTACTGGGCCATAATATTGACAGTTATCTTAGTCCAGTCCAGCTGCTATAACAAAGTACTACAGACTGGGTGGCTTGTAAAAAAAAAAAAAAAATCAGAAATTAACTTCTCACAGTTCTAGAGGCTAAGAAGTCCAAGAATAGACATTGACAGGTTTGGTGTCAGGTGAGCGCAGCTTCTAGGTCGGTAAGCAGCCATGTCCGCACATGGGGGGACAAGGGAGCTCACTGAGGTCTTCTCTATAATCCCATTCATAAGGCTCCAGCCTCATGACCCCATCGCAGTCTCCCGACTCCATCGCACTGGGTGTTCCGGCTTCAACATATGAATGGTGGGGGGAGGGGACACAACATTCAGTCCGTGCTGTGGCCGTAAGAGTTCTGGGCATCCAGCCAGCCTGCCCACGCTGAGCCCCCTCTATCCCCCGAGCCCTCTCCATGACAGCAACCAAACCCACGCTCCCCCCTTCCCCGCCCCAGGAGGAGAACTGTGCGCCAAAACAAGACATTACACAGCATGGCCAGCAATTGGAGCCTCCATGGTCACCCCCTGGGATCCAAGACTTAAAGAGACATCCGCTTGGAAGCTCAGATTCCTCAGTCTGCAAGCACTGCCTTCACACACCATCCTGAAAGTTCAGTTGGGCCAAAATGTGAACCGTTTGGGGATTTACCAAACTATAAGGCTTCTATTCACTCCCTAGCCACTTCTTAATCTGTGCCAAACTCTCTGCATACAGTGAAGGTGAAAGTCCCTCAGTCGTGTCCTACTCTTTGTGACCCCATGGACTATACAGTCCATGGAATTCTCCAGGCCAGAATATTGGAGTGGGTAGCCTTTCCCTTCTCCAGGGGATCTTCCCAACCCAGGGATAGAACCCAGGTCTCCAGCATTGCAGGCATATTCTTTATCAGCTGAGCCACAAGGGAAGCCCTGCTCTAGTATTCTGTCCTGGAGAATTCCATGAACTGTATAGTCCATGGGCTGCAAAGAATCGGACACAACTGAGCGACTTTCACTTTCTCTGCATACAGTGCTTATGTAAATCTTTAAAACAGCTCTGCTCAAAGAGATCATCATCCCAGTTTCACAGATAAAGAAGCTGAGGCCCCGAGAGGGTGAACATCTCACCTACAGTCACAGAACCAGTTTGGAGCAGTACTAGGATCAGCCCCAGGGTCTGCCCCAGGCCAACACTCAAGACAGTACCCACCACTTTAAGTGTTCATAGGAGGGACTTCTCTGGTGGTCCAGTGGCTAAGACTCTGTGCTCCGAATGCAGGGTTTGACCTCTGGTTAGGAAACTAGATCCCGTGCCATAACTAAGAGTTTGCATGCCACAACAAAGACCCACTATCCCACGAGCTGCAACGAAGACCAGGCGCAGGTCTTCACCAGGTCATATATATTTATATATATAATCTTTACATTAAAAAAATATTTTTAAAGTGTCCATAGGAGAGTAAGCAGCGCCCTTGACATTATTTCCTTGGTGCCCTAAATGCCTGTAGACACCAGCACTGTTGAAGTTTTTCAAGGGAAAAGACCAGACCTGCCGCCTCTGCAGAGTCAGCGAGCTGATCACAATGCTGACAATGACAGCTTCTCAAGCTCATTTCCTTGGGCAGGTCTCTCCAGAAAGCATTCAGTTCCAGCTGTGAACGCAACATATTTGCCATGTGAATTAGCTAAGGGGGGAAGAAATGACCTTTGCTTAAAGCTTTCGGTTAATTGGTGTTTCTCATAACGCAGAATCCAAGCCCTCACAGGGCTGTTCCAATCACCCTTGAAAGTGGTATCCTAAACTAGTAAAGACTTACTGCTGACTCCTTCTGGTGTATTAATATTCCATTGTTAACAGATATACATTAAGTTCCTATTGTTCACAAAAATAATTGGATTTAAGAGAGAGGATTCCTTTCCATTAGTAACTTACGACCTGATGTACAGATAAAAGCTTATAAAAGACACATCTGGAATAAAGCAGGATTAACAACTGGACAGAGGAATGAACTACGGCCCAGATGTAGGCATGGCCAGTGTCTGGATGGTATCAACTGTGTGATCTGACTGACCAATGTAATGTCCAGAAAAGAAAAGCTACTTTCCCATTCTTCCTTGAGTGGCCTGTTCCACTCATTATTTTTTCTTTTTTTTTTTTTTTTCATTTATTTTTATTAGTTGGAGGCTAACTACTTTACAATATTGTAGTGGTTTTTGTCATACACTGACATGAATCAGCCATGGATTTACATGTATTCCCCATCCCGATCCCCCCTCCCACCTCCCCCTCCACCCAATCCCTCTGGGTCTTCCCAGTGCACCAGGCCCGAGCACTTGTCTCATGCATCCAACCTGGGCTGGTGACCTGTTTCACCATAGATAATATACATGTTTCGATGCTGTTCTCTCTAAACATCCCACCCTCGCCTTCTCCCACAGAGTCCAAAAGTCTATTCTGTACATCTGTGTCTCTTTTTCTGTTTTGCATATAGGGTTATCATTACCATCTTTCTAAATTCCATATATATGTGTTAGTATGCTGTAATGTTCTTTATCTTTCTGGCTTACTTCACTCTGTATAATGGGCTCCAGTTTCATCCATCTCATTAGAACTGATTCAAATGAATTCTTTTTAATGGCTGAGTAATATTCCATGGTGTATATGTACCACAGCTTCCTTATCCATTCGTCTGCTGATGGGCATCTAGGTTGCTTCCATGTCCTGGCTATTATAAACAGTGCTGCGATGAACACTGGGGTGCACGTGTCTCTTTCAGGTCTGGTTTCCTCAGTGTGTATGCCCAGAAGTGGGATTGCTGGGTCATATGGCAGTTCTATTTCCAGTTTTTTAAGAAATCTCCACACTGTTCTCCATAGTGGCTGTACTAGTTTGCATTCCCACCAGCAGTGTAAGAGGGTTCCCTTTTCTCCACACCGTCTCCAGCATTTATTGCTTGTAGACTTTTGGATAGCAGCCATCCTGACTGGCGTGTAATGGTACCTCATTGTGGTTTTGGTTTGCATTTCTCTGATAACCACTCATTATTTTTCAATTGAAGTATAGTTGATTTACAACACTGCACTAGTTTCACATTTATGACATAGTGATTCAACATTTTTATAGATTATACTCCATTTAAATTATTATAAAATGTTGGCAATATTCCCTATGCTGTACATTACATCCTTGTATCTTATTTTAATTTTGCTTTTTAAATTTGTTTTTAATATTTTTATTTTTTGGCCACACCATGAGGCATGTGGGATCTTAGTTCCCCTACCAAGGATCAAACCCACACCCTCTGCATTGGAAGTAGGGAGTCTGGACCACCAGAGTATTCCAAGTTGTATCTTATTTTATACCTACTTGTTTATACCTTTTAATCTCCTTCCTTTATCATGTCTTTCCCCTGTTCTCTTGACTCATTTTAGAATTAAAGGATCTAAAGCTTTAAAACGTAAATGTTTATGGAAAGGCAATAAGGAATGCCTCTAATCTCCTTTCCCACTTTACCTTCAATTAGCCTCTGGGATCAGCTTGAAGTATCTAGCAGAGCCTTGGAATGAAACAACACAGGTCAGCAAAGGACAGGTGAGGGAGAAGAAATATCTGAGGTCTGGAGAGTGGGACTCTGAGAAGGAGGTAAGGTGGAAGCTTGGGTACCAGGTAGGGAGCCAGCCAAGGTCCACAGGGAGAACACAAAGACAAAAAGACAAACAGCCCACAGAGATTAACCCCGGTCTTCAATGCAACCACAGACTTTTCCCAGAAAATTGAGAAACTGACCCTACTCCCTGGACACAGGATAAGAAAATGGGAGGGGGGAGGACACTCTTCTCAAAGCAAATAAACAGAAGTGATTTAGAAAGCACCGACAGGGTTGCCATTTGACACCGTGCAAGAATGCCCTTCCCTCATTTTTTACGTGTGTGTGTGTGTGTGTGTACGCGTGCACGCATTGGTTTACTTCCTTTGACCTATATTTCTTACCATTTTGCTTTAGTACAAAGCTGTGACAGAGCCCTCACAGTTTTGGAACCCTATGCTAGCTTCTACTAATATTTTTAATAGTTTTATCATTGAAATCACAGTTGTTATATTTAAAGTCAAAATAGCATCACTCAGCCACATGCTAAGAACTATAGCTGGGGGCAGGTCTTTGTTTCCAATAAAATTCTTCCATGATGTTGCATTAAGGGGTTGATGAGATGACTTTCAGCTCCTTTCCAGCACTGACATTCTTCTCCCCATGTCTGTGCAGAGTAGACGGATTGGCCTTGAATGCACTCCAGGGACACCAGGCCCCAGAACATGCTGGCAGCATCTGGCTCTGCCTCGGCCCCCACGAGAAGCAGCGCTCTGCCAGGTGTCATAGCTGATTTAACTGGAAGAAAGATGAAAACCAGCCATGGGGACTGAAGCTTGCCAGCATCCCTGAGGGTCTGATGAGCGAGAAGCAGAGCAGTATGGAGGACACCGGAGGAATCTCCTCTGGCCAAAGATTCCCAGGCAGTGTTTGTCCTAACCATCCAAATCCGTCCCCAGAAAGCAAAACCACAGTGCATGCTGAGACAGGTGAGAGCTGACGCTTCTGGTCAGCTCCCAGGGAGGGGTGCTGCAGAATCAGAGTCTACAGGGAGGAGGGCGGGTGGGGAAGGAAGAAAGGACAAAGGCAAAGATACATTCCCTCTTCCCAAGAGAAGGCTGCATGAGCTGAGATGTCCATGGGGAGAGTTCAGATGGTGACAGATTTTTTGCTTCTAAGACAAGAAGGGGTATAAATTGATCATTCTGTCTTATTTAAAAACCACAGTGTGATGGCCAGAATCTTCCAGATCTCTCCTGACCTTTGTAAAGCCTCTAAGTGACAGTCCACACCTTCAGCCTCCGTGTCCACAGGGGAACGATGAAACATTGAGAAATAATTTAATGCAAAAAGCAACTGCAGGAGACTTTGGGAACAGACGTCAAAACGTCCGTTTCCTAGCCTCCAAGACTCCTGGAATGCTTTACTTCACTGCCTCCTGGTACCAGAGCACATTTCCATAGCAACTCCCTGAGAACTGGCTGTTTCTTGGGGTCAGGGGGAGGCTGGCTTAGGGGTCCTCCTCTTTGGGGGCACAGAAGCCCCTTTAATGAGAATCAAACCCCTAACTGGTTCCCCCCATCCTTTCCTTTTCAGGATGTGTATGCTCAGACACTCTGGAATAGTTTGGGAATAGTTTGCATAAACATTATGCAAGAAAAGAAATTAAAAATTAATAGAGAAATGTGGCCACTCAATGAAGCCTCTTCAACAAACCAGGATGAGAGGACTTCCCTGGTGGTCCAGTGACTGGGACTCCACACTCCCAATGCGGGGTGTCTGCAATCCCTGCTCAGGGCGCTGGATCCCACATGCCACAGCTAAGGGTTCGTATGAGGCAACCAAGACCCAGTGCAGCCAAATAAATAAAGCAAAAAATTATAAAAACAGAATGAGGACATTCTCCTGCTGATTTTGACTTCTTGGCAAAAGCGCCTATCTGCCATCTATGAGGCTGTCCATAGGATCAGAGTACTAATTATTCACAAAGGTCTGAGTACTAATTATTCACAAAGGTCTGAGTTTAATTACAGCCAAGTTCCATACCACTGTGACCATTTTCCTGATGGAGAAACTGAGTCATGGTAAGATGATGTAGTTATTAATGAGATAAAAATGAATACTCACCTGCTAAACTGCTAAGTCGCTTCAGTCGTGTCCGACTCTGTGTGACCCCATAGACGGCAGCCCACCAGGCTCCCCCATCCCTGGGATTCTCCAGGCAAGAACACTGGAGTGGGTTGCCATTTCCTTCTCCAATGCATGAAAGTGAAAGTGAAGTCGCTCAGTTGTGTCTGACTCTTCGCGACCCCGTGGACTACAGCCTACCAGGCTCTTCCATCCATGGGATTTTTCAGGCAAGAGTACTGGAGTGGGTTGCCACTGCCTTCTCCGAGTATTCACCTAGCATGGATCAAAATCTTACAGCTATGCAGCACTATTCACAACAGTCAAGCCGTGAAAACAACCTAAATGTCCATTAAGAGATGAATGGATAAAAAAGATGTGGTGCATATATACAACAGAATATTACTCAGCCATAAAGAAGAATGAAATGATGCTATTTCTGAAAACATGGATGGACCTAGAGATTATCATACTAAGTGAAGCAAGTCAGAAAGAGAAAGACAAACACTATATGATATTACATATATGTGGAATCTAAAACATAACACAAATGGGGAATTCCCTGACAGTCATTAGGACTCCACACTCTCGCTACTGGAGGCCTGGGTTCAATCTCTGGTTAGAGAACAAAGAGTCTACAAGCCGTGAGGCATGGGCCCCAAAATAAATTGTGCTGTGCATGCTTAGTCGCTCAGTCGTGTCTGACTCTTTGTGACCCCATGGACGGCAGCCCGCCAGGCTTCTCTGTCCGTGGGGATTCTCCAGGCAAAAATATTGGAGTGGGTTGCCATGTCCTCCTCCTGGGGGTCTTCCCAACCCAGGGATCAAACCCAGGTCTCCCACGTTGCAGGTCGATTCTTTCCCATCTAAGCCACCAGGGAAGCCCAAGAATACTGGAGTAGGTAGCCTATCCCTTATCCAGGGGAAAAATTAAATAATTAAAAATAAATTTTAAAAAATTTAAAATAAGACACAAGTGAATTTATTTACAAAGCAGAAACAGACTTAGAGAACAGACTTGTGGTTGTTGAGGGGCGGGGTGGAGGGCTGGACTGGGAGTTTGGGATTAGCAGATGCAAACTATTATATACAGAGTGAATAAACAAGGTCCTACTGTTTGGCACAGAGAACTACAGTCTATACCTTGTGATAAACCATAGTAGAAAAGAATATGAAAAAGAATGTGTATATATACACATATATGCATAACTGAATCACTTCACTGTACAGCAGGAATTAACATGATATTGCAAATTGACTACACTTCAATAAAATTTTTAAAAACCCTACGGCTATGGTCACATACTACAACATGGATGAACCTGGAAGACACTATGCTAAGTGAAATAAGGCAGTCACAGGCAAATAATGCATGATTCTATTCATTTACTGTATCTAAAGTAGCCAAACTCATAGAAATGAAAAGCAGAATGGTGGCTGCCAGGGGCTTGTTCTAGAGTTTCAGTGTGTGCAAAGTGAAAGTTTTAGAAATCTGCTTACAACAACACGCATATAGTTAACATTTGCACTGTACACCTATTTGTCGAGGGCAGACTCCATGTTATGTGTTTTTTAATCACAATTTAAAAAAAGCTATAGATATAAGCCACTTAACAGTTTTGTCTCTGATCCATCCTACTGCTGCTGCAAAGAGGAGTGTGAAGACTAATCAAGGAAAACGTCTCCAGCCACAGCCGTAGTAAGAAGATGTGACAAACACGCACAAAGATACATGTGGACATTTCACCCAAGAGGCCGTTCACACAGCAAACATGCAGACAAAATGATGACCAACATCAGCAGTCACTGGGGAAACACAAATCTAAACCACAGGCAAAAGCCAGCCCACAGAATGGGAGACACCATTGGCATTTCATGTATCTAATAACAATCTAGCATCTAAAATATGTAAGGAACCGTTACAACTCAAGACTAAAAAGATACCTGAATTTAAAACTTGGCAAGACACCTGGATGGGAGGGGAGTTTGGGGGAGCGTGTACATGTACATGTCTATGTATGGACGAGTCCCTCTGCTGTCCACCTAAAACTACCACAACATTGTTTATCAGCTATACTCCAATACAAAATTAAAAGTTTAATTTAAAAAAAATGAAAGTTAAAAGGAGGGGGAAGACTTGAATAGGCATTTCTCCAAAGAAGCTACAGAAATGGCCAATAAGCACATAAGAAGATGCAAAAATCATCAGTCCTCAGGGAAACGAAAAATCAAAACTACAATGTAAGACCACTTCACTTCCAGTAGGATGGCGAGAATCAATAAAACAAATACAAGTGTCGGCAAAGATGTAGAGAAACCAGAACCCTCATATACTGCCGGTGGGAAGGTAAAATGATGCAGCTGCTTTGAAAAGCAGTTTGGCAGTTCCTCAAAAGCCTAAACGCAGAATTACCATGTGACCTAGCGATTCAACTCCTAGGAAAATATCCCAAAGAAAACACTCATAGGCAGAAATACTTGTACATAAATGTTGTGAAAAACATTGTTTATAACAGGAAAGAGTGGAAACAACCCAGATATCCATTCACTGATGGATAAACAAAATGCAGTGTATTCATACAACAGAATGTTTAGCCATACAAAGGGAAGAAGTACTGATTCATATTACAACATGGATCAACCCTGGAAATACTATGCTAAGTGAAAGAAGCCAGTCACAAAGGGCCATATATTATCACATTTCATTTACATGGTGGGTCTAGAATGGGAAAATCCATAGAGACAGAAGATCAGTGGTTGCCAAGAGCTGGGAAGACAGCTGAATTGGGAGTGACTGGTAATGCGCTCTGCGTTACCAGGCATGAAATGCTTTGGAAATACAGATAATGATGATGGTTGACCCTACATGAGAATATACTAAAAATCACTGAATTATATACCTTAAAAGGGAGAGTTTAATGGAACGCCGAAAAATCGATGCTTTTGAACTATGGTGTTGGAGAAGACTCTTGAGAGTCCCTTGAACTGCAAGGAGATCCAATCGGTCCATCCTAAAGGAGATCAGTTCTGGGTGTTCATTGGAAGGACTGATGCTGAAGCTGAAACTCCAATACTTTGGCCACCTCATGCAAAGAGTTGACTCATTGGAAAAGACCCTGATGCTGGGAGGGATTGGGGGCAGGAGGAGAAGGGGACCACAGAGGATGAGATGGCTGAATGGCATCACCGACTCGATGGACACGAGTTTGAGTGAACTCCGGGAGTTGGTGATGGACAGGGAGGCCTGGCGTGCTGCGGTTCATGGGGTCACAAAGAGTCGGACACGACTGAGCGACTGAACTGAACTGAATGGAACGTGAATTATATCTCAAAAAAAATTAAACAGTGAGAGCACATCCATCAGAATGGCTCAAACAAAAAGTTGTGATAATAGCAAATGCTGGCAACTATGCAAAAAACTTGATCACTCATACACTGTTGGTTGGAATATAAATGATTTTGCCACTTTGGAAAATAGCTTGCAAGCTTCTTTTAAAATGACAAGTGTTTCTTTTAAAGCGACAAATGACCCAGCCTATCACACTTCTGGGCATCTACTGTAGAGAAATGAAAACTTCTGTCCACATAAAATTCTACACACCAGTGTTCAGAGTAGCTTTTCCATTACAGCTCATAACTAAAAACTATCCAATGTCCTTCAGTGGTGAAAGATTACCCAAATGATGGTCTATCCGTCACACAGAACGTTACTCAGCAATAAAAAGAAATACAACAGCTTAGATTAACCTCAGGGAGATTATTCTGAGTGAAGGAATATAATCTCAAAAGGTCCCACAACCAGTATGGCTCTACTTGTGAAACCACTGAAATAACAAAACTCTGGAGATAGAGAACAGGTGAGTGGCTGCCAAAGTTTGGGAATGGGCAACAGAGAAGGTGGCGCTGTAAGGAGCAGCACTAGGGAGCCTGGGGTAGCGGGATGGCTCTGTGTCATGACTGTGTTGGCGGTGACATGAAGCTGCAAACACAAGTGCATGCCTAAGTGGCAGCATTTGAATCAGCTCTGTGCATGTTACCCATGTCATCACCCGGATTTGCTATTGCCCTAGTTACCCAAGATGCTCAGTGGGGAAGAAGGGGCAAGGGGGTGCCAAAGACTTCTCTCCATTTCTTTGCAACTGCCAGTGAATCTATATTTATTCCAAAATAAGAAGTTTGTGGGTGTTTTTTAAATAACTACATAGGGTATTAGTCAGTGTATAAAAGTAACGGCTTATTTGCAAACCAGAAAAAGAGACACAGACAAGAGAACAACCAGATGGATACCAAGAGGATGGGGCGTGGGGTGGGGATGAACTGGGAGATTGGAATTGACACATATACGCTGTTGATACTATGCATAAAATAGATAACTAAAGACAATGTACTGTATACCGAAGGGAACACCACTCAGTGCTCTGTGGTGACCGAAATGGGAAGGAAATCCAAAAAAGAAGGGATATATGCATACGCATAGCTGATTCAACTAACCCAGTATGGGAAAGCAACTGTACTCTAATAAAAATTAACTTTAAGAAAGGCAGTGCTCGCTTCGGCAGCACATATACTAAAATTGGAACGATACAGAGAAGATTAGCATGACCCCTGCGCAAGGATGACACGCAAATTCGTGAAGCGTTCCATATTTAAAAAAAAAAAAAAAAAAGAAAGGCAACAGCTGTGTTTCAATAAAGCTTATAGTTCAAGGCAGAAGTAAAGAAGAAACGATAACCCTAACCCTGACAGCTACAAACCATCACCTCTCCAATGTGTCAGAGAACCTCTCCTTCTAGTGTGAACTGCACATACTTGATAACAAATCAAGAGCTTCTGGCATGGACTGGCTAACTCACATGTCCTCACACTCACCCTCTAGCCCCTCACATGCAGCTCTTGCTGTCCTAACACACCCTCATCCTCATCTCTGGGCTTCCCTTCATTCTCTTCCCTGTCTAAACGCATCTCTCTCCAGGTATCCAAATACTTCCCCAGCAGCTGTATCCATCTTTCCATGCGGGTTAACTGTATCTCTAACTAGATGCTCCAGTTCAGACCCCAGGTTGTCTTCCTCTACTATATTCTCCATAATACATGACACAGTGCTGAGGACGTAGGAAGCGCTCAAAAATCACTGCAGATGGAATAAAGGGCGTCCTGCCTCAAAATCTTTAATTCTCACTCTTGTGAGCGACATGATGCAGAGTGGGTACATACAGGCACATGAAAGTCAAGACATAATGTTCCACACGTAATCACTACTGTGTATTTTTAAATACTTTCGCGGGAAATGTGGTACTTAGCCAACACCTTGGGGGTGGCTGAGGCCCTACAAGATGAGGAAGAAGACAAAAAAAGGCTTTTAAAACGGGGAATAGGGACTTCCCTGGTGGTCCCGTGGTTGAGATTCCCCCTTCCAATATAGGGGGTGCAGGTTTTAAACCTGTTCAGGGAAGTAGTATCTCACATGCCTCATGGCCAATAAAGCCAGAGCATAAAAAACACCAGCAATGCTTGTAACAAATTCAATAAGGACTTTAAAAATGGACCACATCCAAAACAAATCTTAAAAAAGTGGGGAAAGAAAAGTAGACTGCGATCAGGGAACAGCTGGAAGAACACAGAAAGAGCCCCACTTCCAAATGTATCCTGAACCCAGCTGTTCCTCTGCAGCGCCACCGTGGCCCCCAGCCCCAGCCTGCATCACTCACAGCATACCACCCCTCCATGGCTCCCCAAAGCACAAAGCTCTAAACTTCTTACACTTGCTTAGAAAGCTCTGAATGGTCTGACTCCTGCTCACCTCTACAAACTCACTCCATTCTCCCCCACCAGTAATGCTCGCTTCGCACCTTTCCATCCCTCAAGCATGTCAAGCAAGGTCTCGGCTGCACAACGGCACTGGCTTGTTCTTCTCCCTGGAATGCTTTGCACCTGATCTTTGTATGGCCAGCCCCATGTCATTCAGACTTCAGTGTAGGTTTTAGCTCCTCACTCTAGTTACCAGTTCCTCCTTGTCCGTTACCACCCTCTCTTAATTCTTTGCCAAACACCTCATCATCTGATATTTTTCTTATCGACTGATGTATTGACTATCTCTTCTTCATCCCACCACAGTGTAAGTTCCAGGAAGGCAGGGAACTCTTATCTCTTTCTTTTTTTACTCCCAGTGCCTGACATATAGCAGGTATATAATAAATATGTGTACAGTGAAGGTCTGAATAAATAAATGAATGAAAAAGATCACCACTCTACCTACTGCACAGTCCTGCCTCTCTCTGGTCAAATGAATGATCTATTAACAGTAATCTAGGAACTTCCCGGGTGGCCCAGTGGCTAAGACTCTGCGCTCCCAATGCAGAGGGCCCAGGTTCAATCCCTGGTCGGGGATTTACATTCCACATGCAGCGACAAAGATGGAAGAGCCCACGTCCCACAACTAGACCCAGAGTAGCCAAATAAATTATTAAAAATAAAATTAATAAAAAGACCTGTCAGGTTTTTTAAAATGGCAATCTAAATGTTACTAGCATTCAAGTAGAGAATAAGTTGGTAACATGACCCTTGATACCTCAAAAGGACTCTGAAAACAGTAAACCACTGACTCCTGAACGACATGGAGGTTAATCCACATGTAACACAGTCGGCCGTCCGCATCCACGGTTCCCGTGTATCTGCAGACTCAACCAACCACGAATCGTGTGGTACTCTATTTACTACTGAAGAATATCTACACATACATGGACCTGTGCCAGTCAAACCTGTGTTGTTCAAGGGTCAACTGTATTATAGATCATCAACCAGATCAAGCCTCCTCGCTTCTCTAGAATCTTCCTAGAATAATCAATGCCTCACTGACCACCTCCTTTCTCCAACTCCCTAAAGCTTTTGCTGCCTGCACCATTCATGTGATACTTCACAACCCCCTTCTGGTATATCGGTACCCATGCCTACCATGAGAGGGATTGTGAGGTTCTGGGAAGACAACCACCAATAAGGAGGAGTTTACCTTCCAGGTGGGGGACGTAGATAGTAAACCAGTCTTTTCATAAATCATTACTTAATGGTATTTGTAACAAGTGCCACACACACACATAAAAACAAGTGTGTACCAACAGCATAATCAAAGAACAAAACCAGACCAGCAGCATAGAAGAAGGACAGCAGGTAGGAAGTGGGTCAGGGAAATGACAGTCCATGAGAAGAAAATCTTTCACCTTTGGAGAGCCCAGGGAGTCGGCAGGATGGAGACCAGAAACAACACAAACTGAAGTTGGGAGACCGTGGTCTCACATCCAGCACCATCACTGTCCACCCCAGGTCCTTCCTTGACTTGTCTGGGTGAAAGTTGACTCAACTGTGATAATTAGAACAGAACTATGTTCGGTGTTGTCAGAACCCTTAGAGAAATAAAATATAACCCCATCATTTTCCAGAGATGAAATTATTTCATTTCTAAGAACAAGAATATTTATTGAGCATATATTAATTACATTTTAAGCATAAAGATCCATTGAGGTGAATGGATTTGCCCAATATTAACATGAGTTTTGTGGGCACAGTCTCCCTTCACTGAGCTGGTCAAGAGCAGTGATTCACAAAGTCTGCAGATTCTTGGGGGATCCTGAGTTCCTCTCAGGGGAGCCCATGAGATCAAAACTATTTTCAGAATAACCTAAGACGTCAGGGTCACTGTGCTGACATTTGCACGGTTGCTGCAAAAGTAAAAGTGAGTAAAACTAATGGCACCTAGTACAAATCAAGGCAGAGCTACCAAATACACGAATAGTCATTACACTGTTTAGTGCCTGATGTGGGCAGAAAAGAAAAAGGCAGTTTCAGAATGTCCTTGATGAGCTGCCCTGGTGGTTCAGTGGTTAAGGGTCCATCTGCCAATGCAGGGGACACAGATTTGACCCTTGGTCTGGGAAGATCCCGCAGGCCGCAAAAGGCAACTAAGCCCGAACTACTGAGGCTGCACTTGAGCGCCCACAAACCACAGCTACCGAAGCCTGTACGCCCTAGAACCTGTGCTCTACAACAAGAGAGGCCACCACAATGAGAAGCCCACACACTGCAATTGCAGAGCAGCCCCACGTGCCACTTTTGAAGAAATCAGAATCACACAAAGCACTTCGAGGGCTCAGAGTACAATGGCTGTCTCAAGGCAAAGCACCTCCGTGACTGAGTTCTGAGCTGAACTAGCGGCTTTCTTTGTGAAAGACTATTTTTATTTGAAAGGACAAATGACAGATAGACTCTAGATTTGAGTATTTGATAGAAATTTTCTTGAAAATGCATAAAGTAGACCTGTCATGTTAAGGAAAAATAGCAAATTTTTTGCCACTGATAAAACTTGAGCTTTAAAGCAAAAACTAGAATTTTAGAAAACTTGCCACTGCATACTTGACATTTTTCCACTGCTTCAAGACTTTCCTGATAAGATCAATGGTGATATTGATGAAATGGATTTTTTAATACTGTATAATTAAAAGTCTCAACATTTTCAACATCTGTAAAACTCTGAACCTGTATTTTTCATATGGTCAATTCATCGTGTTACAAAATCATGCATGGATTTAAAAATCCCATTCAAAGGGCAAGAAACACTATTGGATTTTCATGTAGGAATACAACAAAACTCATTGATAAGGTTTCAGATTCTGCATCACTTTTCAGTTTTGATGTAGTATCAAAGAAGAATAAATACAGAAAAAGCCCTTAACTTACACTTAACAAGTGCACAAATACTCATTCAACTGACCGTATACTCCTCCATCCCTAAGGGATATCTTTGTTCTTAAACAAATAATGTGTAAGCTAGACTGTCTAGGCAAAGTTCCAGGGACATTTTAAACCAAGTACTTTTATACTTTATGGAAGATATGGATGAACTGAATTATGATTTTCTTGACCCATCTGGGCTCAAATTTTACTTTAAAAATGACAGATCCTCTTTCCCATCCTATTTGCTTCCTCCCCTCATTCTTTTTTTTTTTAATTAATTTATTTAATTGGAGGCTAATTACTTTACAATATTGTAGTGGTTTTTGCCATACATTGGCATGAATCAGCCATGGGTGTACAAGTGCCCCCATCCTGAACCCCCCTCCCACCTCCCTCCCCATCCCATCCCTCAGGGTCGTCCCAGTGCACCAGTCCTGAGAACCCTGTCTCATGTATCGAACCTGGACTGGCGATCTGTTTCACATATGATAATATACATGTTTCAATGCTATCCTCCCCCATTCTTATTAGCTTTTGATCATCAGAAAATAAATACCATTCTTTGTCTCCCCATAATACATTCCATGCAAGATTGACCAGATGTTCTCAATGGGCCCAGTCAAATAGAAACATCAACTTCCAGTAAGTCAAGATGAAGGAAACTGAATGGAGCCCATGACTCCCATTGATTATGTTAAAATCTGTGCACATAATGCACAAAACAACTACCTGAAGACTCTGAAAACTAAACAGCTAGAGGCAATGGGACCTGAATCAAAGCAGGCTGAATCACTATGCAGAAGGAACTCTGCAAGAAATCTATTTCTATCTAGATCAAGAAAAGGCGCTCCAGGGTGCAGGAGAGTATGGAGGAAGTCCCCGGCTTTTTTTTTCTTTTTCCTCACCCAGCTTTGTACCACAGCCAACTCTAGTATCAGATCTGCACTGCCGCGGTAGCACAGCCAGAGCAGACACCCTAAATGGTCCCTTCGATTAAAGAAACTGAATGAGTAGAGAACCTTCCAACAAAAGAAGACTCCTGGTACAAATTATCCACTGATAAAATTTTACCAGACTGTTATGGACTGAATTGTGTCTCCAAAATTCATTTGTTAGAGTCCTAACCCCCAGCACCTCAGAATATGGCTGTATCTGGAGATGGGGCCTTTAAAGCAGCCATCAAGTTAAAATGAGCCTGTTAGGGTGAGCCCCATGCAAGCTGACTGGTGTGCTTATGAGAAGGGGAAATTAGAACAAATGGAGAGACACTAAGGACATTCATATGCAGAGGGATGACCAGGTGAGGAGGCAGAAAGAGGGAAGCCACCTCCAAGCCACAGATACCCCAAAGGAGCTCAACTCTGCTAGCACCCTCATCATGGACTCCTGGCCCCCAGGACTGTGAGAGAACAAATGTCTCTTGTTGAAGCCACCCACTATGTGATTTTTTTTTTTGTCCGCAGAAGACTAATGCACCAACATTTAATAGGAAACAAACACCACCAATTCTACACAATCTCATCCATAAAACAGAACAGGAAAGAACACTTTCCAAGCCATTTTGGAAGGCTAATATTATCCTCATACCCTTTTTTATTATTATTAAAAGAAAACTACAAACAAATACCTCTCATGAACATAAGTGTAAAAAAATTCTCAACAAAATATTAGCAAATAAAGTCCATCAATACATGAAAATAGGATTTATCTTGAGAATTTAAGGGTAGTTCAGCACTTGACATTCAATGTCATGCACTTAATTACAAACTGTAAAAGAAAGATGTCATGATGATCTCAGATGCTAAAAGAGTTTCTCACAAAATTTAAGTTCAGTTTATGAATAAAATTCTCACCAAATCAGAAATAGAAGAAAATTTCCTTAACCCGCTAAAAGCCGCTGACACAAAAACTAATGATGTCATACTTAAGATAGGTCGTCCATGCTCATCGATCTATGCAACCTCATACAGGAAGTCCTAGCCAGTGCAATAAGAAAAATTCATACAGACTTGAAAGGGAGAAATAAAACTCCCTCTCTTCTTGAGGGTACATCATTTGGATCAAAGAGGATATCAAAAGGGATTTTTTTAAATCTTGAAACAAATGAAAATGAAAACACAACATACCAAAACTTAAGGGATATAGTAAAAGCAGTACTAAGAAAAAAGTTTATAGTGATAAATGCCTATATTATAAGAGATCTCTAATAAACAACTTAACTTTATACCTCAAGGAACTACAAAAGAACTAAACCCAAAGTTAGCAGAAGGAAGGAAATAATAAACATCAGATAAGAAATAAATCAAATAGAGACTAGGAAATAACAGAAAAGAATTGTAAGTTGACTTTTTGAAAGAAAGAAACAAAATCAATAAAGCCTCACATTTACACCCATGGCTGATTCATGTCAATGTACTGCAAAAACCACTACAATATTGTAAAGTAATTGGCCTCCAGTTTAAATAAATAAATTAATTTTTTAAAAAGCCTTACCTAAACTAAGAAGGGAAGAGAGAGAACTGAAAAACATAAATGAAAATGACATTATAACAGATACCTCAAAAGTAAAAAAGCATAATCATAAGGGACTATTGATAAATAATTATAAATTGGAAAACTTAGAAGAAATAGATAAATTTTGAGAAACATACAAAGTGCTAAGACTAAAACAAAAAAAAATAGAAAAACTCAACACATCAGTAACAAATAGAGAGATTCAAATAGTAATTTAAAAAACTCCCCAAAGTGAAAAGCCTAGGATCAAATGGATTCAAAGTTGAATTCTACCAATATTCAAATAAGAATTAACACCAGTGCTTCTTAAACTCTTCCAAAAAGTAAAAGTAGAGGAAATACATCCAAACTCATTTAATGACAGCAGACTCACCAGATATCATAGCTGGACAAAGACACTGCAAGAATAGAAAACTACAGACCAATACCTCTGATAAACATAGGTGTAAAACTCCTTAATAACACTAGCACACTGGATTTAACAATGTATCAAAAAGATTAAACACCATGACCAGTGGTATTTATCCCTGGGAAGGAAAGTTGGTTTAACATACACAAATCAATGTAATATATAGCATATTCACAAAATGAAATATTTGAACATGATCATCTCAATATGCAGAAAAAACACCTGACAAAATTCAACACCTATTCATGATAAAAACTGAATAAAAGAAATTTCCTCAACACAATAAAGGCCATTTATGAAAAACCCATGGCTAACACCATTATCAACGGGGAAAACGGAAAGCTTTCCTATTCATGCCAATTCTACTAAACATAATATTGGAAGTACTGGCAAAAAAAAAAAAAAGACATAAAAGGCATTTAAATTGGAACAAAGAAAAGAAAACTACCTCTGTTTGCAAATGTCATGATTCTATATGTAGAAAACCCCAAAGACTACACATACACACCACAAATTTAGAATACATGAATCCAGTAAAGCTTCAGGATACAAATCAACATGACAAAAAAAAAACCCCAAAAGCAGTTGTATTTGTTTACGCCAACAACAATCTATCTGAAAAGGAAATGAGTAAACAATCCCATCTATGATGGCACCTAAGAGAACAAAATACCTAGAAACAAATTTAATCAAGGAAGTAAATGATCTATGCACTAAAAACTTTGTAAGATTGATGAGAAAGACAAATCAATGGGGAGAGGTCCTCTATTTATGGACTGGAAGAACTAATACTGCTAAAAATGTCCATATTACCCACAGTGATCTAGAGATTCAAAACAATGGCTATTAAAATTTCAGTGGCATTTATCATAGAAAGGGAAAAAACATTTCAAAAATTTGTGTAGAACTGCAAAAGATTCTGAATAGCCAAAGAAATCTTTTTTTTTTTTTTTTTTTACCACCCATGTGTATTAACTTTACTTAGTGATAAAGAGGCCCAGAGAGTTCAGTGACTTGCACAAGGAGACAGAACTAGTAGGTCATGGAACCAGGATGCAAAAGTGATGGGTGCTTAACTAGGTTGTCCTTTTTCTCCCCCCCTCTTTTTCCTTTTTTTAAAAAATTTATTTATTTATTTTAATTGGAGGCTAATTACTTTAAAACATTGTAGTGGTTTTTGCCACACATTGACATGAATCGGCCATGGGTGTACATGTGTCCCTATCCTGAACCCTCCTCCGACCTCCCTCCCCACCCCGTCCCTCTGGGTCGCCCCAGTGCACCAGCTTTGAGTGCCCTGTTTGATGCATCAAACTTGGACTGGTGATCTATTTCACATATGGTAATATACATGTTTCAATGCTGTTCTCTCAAATCATCCCACCCTCGCCTTCTCCCACAGAGTCCAGAAGTCTGTTGTTTATATCTGTGTCTCTTTTGCTGTCTCACATATAGGGTCATTGTTACCATCTTTCTAAATTATATATATATGTGTTAATATACTGTATTGGTGTTTTTCTTTCTGACTTACTTCAGTCTGTATAATCCACCTCATTAGAACTGATTCAAGTGCGTTCTTCTTAATAGCTGAGTAATATTCCATTGTGTATATGTACCACAGCTTTCTTATCCATTCATCTGCCGATGGACATCTAGATTGCTTCCATGTCCTGGCTGTTGTAAACAGTGCTGCAATGAACATTGGGGTACATGTGTCTCTCAATTCTGGTTTCCTCAGTGTGTATGCCCAGCAGTGGGATTGCTGGGTTTTATTAGCCAAAACGAAAAAAGAACCAAGCTGGAGGCATCACTGTTCCTGATTTCAAGTTATATTAAAAGGTATAGTAATTAAAACAGTATGGTACAGACCTAAAGACAAAGACCAGGGGAACAGAATCAAGCGCCAGAAATAAATCCACACAGTCACAGTCAAATAATCTACAGTAAAATGCCAAGAACATAAAATGGGGAAGATTCATTTAACAAATCATAAAACTGGATTCACATGCAGATGAATGAAATTTGACCCTTATTTCACTCTATATAGGGCTTCCCTGTTGGCTCAGACCGTAAAGAATCTGCTGTAATGCAGGGGACCCAGGTTTGATCCCTGGGTTGGGAAGATCCCCTGGAGAAGGGAATGGCTACCCATTTCATTATTCTTGCCCGGAGAATCCCTATGGACAGAGAATCCTGGTGGGCTACAGTCCCTGGGGTTACAAAGAGTGGGACATGACTAAGTGACTAACATTTTCACATTATATATACAAACTAACTCAATGTAAAGGCTTACAGGTAAGACCTGAAACTAGAGAACAGAAAAAGAAGAAAAATTGCTTCTTGACACTGGTATGAGCAATTATTTTCTAGACAGGACCCCAAAAGCACAGGCAACAGAAGCAAAAATTGATAAATTGGATTACACCAAAATAAAAAGCTCCTGTGCAGCAAAGGAAACAATAAAATAAAAGGGGGACCTACTGCTTGGGAGAAAATAATTTGAAAACCTTCTATCTGGTCCAAAATATTCAGGGAAGTCTTACAAATAAATAGTAAAACCATCTGATTGTTTAAGAATAGGTGAAGGTTCTGAACAGACATACAAATGACTAGCAAATCATCAAGGAAATGCAAACCAAAGCCATAATGGGGTATCACCTCATGCCTGTTACTCTGGGTGTGGAAGTGTGTTAGTCAGTCGTGTCTGACTCTTTGTGACCCACCAGGCTCCTCTCTCTCCATGGAATTCTCCAGGCAAGAATAATGGAGTGGGCAGCCGTTTCCTGCTCCAAGGGATCTTCCGGACCCAGGGATTGAACCTAGGTATCCGACATTACAGGCAGATTCTTTACTGTCTGAGCCACCACGGAAGCCTGTTACTATGGCTACGATCCAAAAAATGAAAGATAACGTGTTAGCAGGATATAGAGAAAAGAGAGCACTTGCATATCGTTGATTGGAATGGCAACTGGTATAGTCATTATGGGCAACAGTCCAAATGCAGGGTCCTCAAAATATTAAAAATAGAACTACCATCCAGAAAACCCTCTTCTGAGTATATATGCAAATGACATCAGTACATGTAAGAAACCAGTACCATGTTCACTGAATCATTAATCACAATAGCCAAGACATGGAAACAACCTGTATCCATCAACAAATGAACAAAAATGTGGCATATATATTAATACACACAAAGGAATATTATTCAGCCACAGGAAAGAAGGAAATTCTGCCATTTGTGACAACACAGATGAACTGTGAGAACATCACGATCAGTGTTACAAGTCAGGAAAAGACAAATACTATTTGGTCGCACTTACATGTAGAATTTTTCTTAAAACCCACAGAGATAGCACCATACACTTATTAGAATATTCTTTTTTTTTAACTGACCAAGTACTGATGAGAACGAAAAACAACTGGAAATCTCATACGAGGCTAATGCAAAGACAAAATGAGAAAGCCTGCATTTCAGTCTCTTTACCACTTACTAGCTGGATGATCTTGTGCAACCTACTTAATTGCCCTAAATCTCAGTTTCCTCATCTGTAAAATAGAGATACTGACACTTCCAATGTTAATGTGCCTCACAGTGTTTCTGAGAAGTCTAATTGAAATGTAAATACTTCTAAAAATTGGGCCAACTATACAAAGATTAAGGTATCATCTCTAATTTTAAAAAATGCTATAGCCATTAAAAGTGAACTATAGACGCATACCACAGACAAATCTCAAGTGCATTCTGCTATATAAAAGAAGACAAATTTTAAAAAGAAAAGCAACATAATGATTCTATTCATATGACATTCTGGAAAATGCAAAACTAGTTGGAGAACCCTTTAGAAGTCCCCAAGATTTGAGGTTGGGCAAGGGTCTGACCACACAGTGGCAGCACAGGGCAGGGTTTCAGCAGTGATGGAAGTTTTCTATATTGTGGTTGTAGTTGCGATGGTTCAACCATGTGTATCTGCCAAAACATAACCGTGTATGAAAAAGTGAATTTTACTGTGTGGAATTAGAGAACAGAAATAGAGAAAGAAAGAGAGGCCCTTGCTTTCTAAGGCCTCCAGAGCTCTCTGAATGAGAGAGAATTCATTCAACAAATGTATGAGACACCACAAAAATGCACCACTTGTGCAACAAGGAATAAAATAGATATTCCTGCCCTCAACTAGTCCAGTCTATTTGGGAAGACAGCATCTGATGAGTAGGAAAACAGGGACCAAGAAGCTTTGACCAGGATGGATGCCATCTTAAAAAAAAAAAAACCCTCCCTCAACTATTTTGCCCCCTTCACCTGCAGCCTCAACGTTGTTCAACCCACAACTGAACACCCTGAAGGAGCTGCCCTCTCTCCCCCAATGCCACAACCTAGATTCTGCTCTCTCCCTCTATTAAACTGTTCTCTCTGCCGGCAGAGTGAGGTGCTTACTTTTAGTCTTCCTCTTACCTGACTTCCCAAAAGCTCTTGGTTGTCACTCACTCATCCTTCTGCAGACATTCTGCGCTGTTCACTCCCCTGGTTCTCCCTCGGGCGTCTCTGCCGTTTCACCAGTGTTAGCATTTTACAAGGCTCAGACCTACCCGAGGGCTTTGACTCTCACTCCAAGTCCTCTCCCTTGGAAATTCCATACATATCCAGTTTCAGCTGACACCTGGTTTTATCACTTAGTCCCAAAGGCATATCCTCCACTCGGAGCTCTTCTCAAACCTCCAAACATAAATCCAACCACCTACCCAAGCTCTCACATGGCACCTCAACTCAACATGCCCAACACTGGACTCAGGAATTCCCCTCCAAACCTGTCCTATTCCATTTATCCTGGCATGTTAGTCCTGGTATGCAGTCAGCCAGGAACACAGGAGTTGTCTTTGTCCCTCCCACATATTTTACCAGCCAAACCCAAACCGCCATGACGTCTACTGATTTTATATCCTAAATATCTCTCAAGTTTGCCTACATCACTCCAGCCCCTCTACCTTCACCCGAGCCCAACATCTATCTGGCAGCTTTCAAACAAACACTGCCTTTTCTTACCATATCATCTGGATCCCCTCCAATATAGTTTCCCACTTCTGCCACTTTGGTTTTTTTTTTTAAATATGCATTTGCTCCCATCACCCATTGCTTTCAAAACATCAGAGGTGTCCCATTACTGGTAGAACAAAGCCCAATCCTCATCAGACACTATTAATCCCCACATGGTCTGGCCCCACTTAGTTCTCTTGCCACATCCTTCTCACTCACTCCCTTTCCTCCAGCTACTGGGGATTTCTTTGATTTTCTCAAAGGCACCATGGATCGTGCTACCACATGGCCTTTGCACAGATTCTTCGCCTCTCTGGATTGCTCTCATTATCCCAATACTCCAACATTAACATTAACTCCTCTTTCATCAGGTTTTAGCTCCAGTATAATTCAGCAGAAAAAGCTTTCTTTATCCCTAAGTCTAGGTCAGACTCCCTGATTATTTCCTTTCTTTCCCTTGGAGCATTTATTTCCATTTTAAATTCTAAAGTCATTAATGTGGTCTTTTGATGGTATTCACCACCAGCACTAGGACTATAAACTTCACGAGATCAGGGACTTTGTATTTTTCTCAACACTGAAACTCTAGTATCTAACATAGCAGCCGCCTCAAGGTAGTCACTCAACAGTCACTTGCTAAAGATTGGACTCAACAATTCCACAAAATGAGGTGTGTACTGATATAGTGTCATACACGTCCACACTCTATGTAATATCCATCGATTGGAAACAGTGTAACTACCTATCAACAGGGGACTTGATTAAATACATAGTGAGGCATTAACACAATGGAAAAGGATGCAGCTGTTTAAACCAACTCACCCGTCTAGATATAGCAACTTACATGTGTCCACTTGTGAACAAAGCGGGACACAACCGTGTTTACATAGCACGGTCCCACTGGTATCAAAAGCGTGTGTTAATCACACAGTCGTGTCCGACTCTTTGTGACCCCATGGACTGAAGCCCGCCAGGCTCCTCTGTCCATGGGACTCTCCAGACGAGAACATAGGAATGGGCTGCCATTCCCTTGAGTGAAGTCACTCAGTCGTGTCCAACTCTTTGTGACCCCGTGGACTGTAGCCTACCAGGCTCCTCCCTCCATGGGATTCTCCAGGCAAGAATACTGGAGTGGGTTGCCATTTCCTTCTCCAGGGGATCTTCCCGACCCAGGGATCGAACCCGGGTCTCCCGCATTGCAGGCAGACGCTTTAACCGCTGAGCCACCAGGGAAGCAGGAGACAGTAAGTCTTGCCTGAATTGTCTGTTGGAGGAGAATACTCACTGGAAGCTTACAAGAAACTAATAACAGTGGTTACTCGTTTGGAGGGTAGGTGGGAACTGGGTGGATGGGTGTCAGAGGTGGGAGGGAAAAACTCTACTGACTACCATTTTATACTTTCAGATTTGGGAATCCTCATGAACATGGTTTATAATTCAGGACATGAATTTTTAAGTGCTCTGTGACCAGAACCCAGTAAAATCTGCTGAATGAATTACAACACACGAGAGCTTCCCCATCATCTGGTCCCCTCTCTAGCACCTTCCCTGTCACACTGCTCCCACACTGCCCTGGGAAGACACAGGAAGCTATTCAAAAGTTGCATAATCTTTAAGTTTTAAAGCCATACTTTCTAACTATCCATTTACAGTCATAAACCCCTCCATCACTCTTTACAACTGACAAAGTGCTTTCAAACCTATGATCTAATTGGGTCCTTAAGACAACGTGAGAGTTTATATGTTTTGAAAGTGAAAGTCGCTCAGTCGTGTCCAACTCTTTGCGACCCCATGGACTATACAGTTCGTGGAATTCTCCAGCCCAGGATGCTGAAGAAGGTAGGCTTTCCCTTCTCCAGGGGATATGCCAACCCAAGGATCGAACCCAGGTCTCTTGCACTGCAGGGGGATTCTTTACCAGTTGAGCCACAAGGGAAGCCCAAGAATACTGGAGTGGGTAGCCTATCCCTTCTCCAGCAGATGTTCCTGACTTAGGAATCAAGCTGGGGTCTCCTGCATTGCAGGCAGATTTTTTTTTTTTTTTTTTACCAATGGAGCTATCAGGGAAGGAGAAAACTGAAGCTGTGAGAAATTAAGGGTTCTGCCTAAGGTCACGCCACTGAAAATGGCACAGCCAATCCTGATTGCCTGATGAGGATGGCACCTCCCTCACCATCCTTCCCAACTCTAAAAAGGGAAAAAAGAAAGATGACAGGAGGTCTTCTACAGATTTTATGTCAGTCCCATGACACTCTAGGTCGGACTGATGTATGTGTGGGTCAGTCTGGGTCTCGGTCCCAGGGGACAGGACTTGCTGAGAGAGGAAAACAGCCAACTTTTGTTTTGATTGTTACACTCACCCAGCAGGGAAGAAAAAAGGGAAGGAAAATGTTCTTGGCTGGCGTGGAAAGAACCGTGCCAGAAAATGGGATGGATGCTCCAACTTGCCAAAGACATCCCCGGAGGCCCCATTAACACCACGATACTGAACCGGAGGGATGCTGAACACTTAGGAGTGCTGCTGATTTCCTGGCAACTTTTGAAAGCAAGCTTATGTTTCCACTAACTGAAGCAAGGGGCGGGGAGCGGGGAGGGGAGAGGGGGGATGTCTAAGGATGGACCTAGAGGATGGGAGGATTTGGCTGCTGAGGACGGAGTTGCAGGTTGTCCTGGATACGTATCACAAAAAGTTTCCCTACATCAGATTTTCCTCTGGTTCCATTTCTTAACCTCCGGACTAACCCTAGAGTCCCAGATTCACGTGATGCTGCAAGAGAATGAGAACTATCCATGAAAAGGAGGAGATGCGCCCTTCACGACCACAATCTAAACACACTGTTCGAGCTGACTGGGGGCGTAAAGAGCAGCAGCAACAGTGGAAATTATGAGAATTCATCAGTGTTCCCCCGGAATTTATCATCATCTAAGACACGGCATGTGATATAGGGAAACTGTGTAATGTGCACCGTCCAGGGCCATTCATAATGCTCTCAGAACAAATGAAGGCTTCACATGTTTCCATTCACAAGAGTCTAACTGGAATAAAACGGTGACCCAAACAAGCTCCTCTGACCCCGTCTAAGATGGAAGACCCATCACCTTAGGAAAAACAGACTGTCGTAACATGATTTACTTACCCTGCATAGGAGAGAGAGCAGGATACTCACCTTCACACAGAAAGAGCAGAGAGGACTTGCCTGGTGGCACAGTGGATAGGAATCCATCTGCCAATGCAGGGACACTGGTTCAATCCCTGGTCCAGGAGGATTCCACAAGCTGCAGATCAACTAGGCCCGTGTGCCAAAACTAGTGAGCCCACAACCCACAACCACTGAAGCCCACGTGCTCAGAGCCTATGCTCTGCAACGAGGGAAGCTACTGCAATAAGAAGCCTGTGCGCTGCAACAAAGAGTAGCCCTTGCTTGCCATAACTAGAGAAAAGCCCTCACGGCAACAAAGATCCAGCGCAACCAAACATAAGTTGTTTTTTTCTTTAAGGCAGATAATTTTTAGTTTTAGTTGTTTTTTTTTTTTTTTTTAAGAAAGGAGCAAGTAACTGTCAATAACTCTTCGTCTAATTCTGACACCTTCAATTCACAACTATTTTAATCACTGCACAGAAAGTAAGAATTTCTCAGGGAATATCATAAAATATAAATGCTAGCACCTTAGTTTTATTTTAAACCTAAATTCTCAAATGAACTAGCTAATTTAACTCAGCTCTGATGTAGTACCTTTCAAAGTGGGCAGAGGAAGGAGCCAAGATGTGATACATACACAGTCCATCAACACCTCAATTTGGCTCTGCAGCAGCTCAGCAACCTGGAACAATTAATTCTCTTTCCCCAAAAGCTTCTGACTCAGCGCAAACACACATACCCACCCTCTGTTATCTAAGAGACCAGGATGATGAAAGGGAAAAGGAATTCTCCCCAAGATCAACATCTGACCACCCAAAATAGGACTGCCTTCACATTAAAACAATTCTCCACAGTCCCATTGTTCTATTTTTTTCGAATGATGGAAAATCTAATTGCAGTAAAATGTTAATAGCTTCATTGTGTAACCACAGGGCTAATCAGTTATATATCTAAAGAGTTTGGGGCTCAGCTGTGAGGTATTTTTGGATCAACATCTGATCTCTTGACATCAGTGTACTGTTACGAAGGATTTAGTACATGAAGCAAAAATCCCACAAACTGGAGAACCAAAGGACCGAGACTAAGAAGATTTAATTTGAAATGCTACGGTTGGACCCAGGCTGGGGATGCTCAGGCTTATACTTGATGGGTTCAGTTCAATGTGGAGTGGGTGCTGGCACAGATTAAGACTCGGGTAGGAAAACAAAAAGAGTGGGGCAGGGGGAAAGAGAGGCGCTCAGATCCATGTTGGGAGTGAAATATATGACAAGCACTCAGAAGATTTTGGCAAATCTTGAGGAGCGGTCGGGGAGTCGAGAACTGTCAGTAGAGCAGGCCTTAAGGAAGGAACCCTGGATAACGAATGGAAAGGAGGAATCAGCACTTTTCCATAGTCAGATGCACTTGCCCACGATGAGAAGTTTCTGTGCAAAGAACACAAAGAAAGCCTCCAGGTGCCAGGGAGCCCTGGGCAGGAGGTTTGGAAGAACAAGGCCACTCCCCTAGGCCAACCCACCAGGCAAGAGAAAGACACCACCCCCATAAGGACACCATAGATGGGGGGAAGAAGGAAACGACCTAATACATGCATATTGGTTCATTAACCCACATCAGAACTGTCTCCAGCGGTCCATCACGTGGTCCTATAAACACCTTGGTGGGAGACTGGGAGCGACGGGCCACGGCCTCCCTGCTCCCCTGGCTCAGCTGGGACAATGCCACTGCTCAGAGAAAGCGACAGTCCTCGAAATATCCCCACAACTCAGGCATCTGCCTCAGACTGAAAGATGCCTTTTCTATTTTCATGCCCAGAGTGATCCAGATCCTTCTGTTCCGTGGGAACTAGATCCTGCCACTAAGGGTTTGCATGCTGCAACTGGAGATCCTGCTGCAAGGAAGACTGAAGATCCCACATGCCACAACTAAGACCCAGCATGGCCAAGTAAAAACTTACATAAGTATTTAAAATCAACAACAGAAGTAGTCATCACAGCTCAGTGTATTGAGTGCTTGCTCTCAAACACTACACCAAAGGCCTTACCTATTGACATTCCCTACATAGTTAAATCATGTCGCATCTGTCCTAAGACACAGATGTTACTATTGTTTCCAATTTACAGAGGAGGAAACTGAGGCACAGCATGCCAACCTTCAGCCCATCGTGTCCGCTCACTTTGTGAGGAACCTCATGCCACATAGTACAGCCTGAGGACTCCAGAGTTTATGAGCAGTATTTGTTAACTTCTGGGAGGGCTGTGGAGAGGGTGAAAAACACTTCTTGATCTGGACTTTGGAGGAGGACGCTTGACTCCCTTGGTCACAACATTCACACGAGTCATAGCTATCTTATTATTTTGCTGTAGCCCAGGGTACAGCCAATTCTTACCCTAGTGTCTTCTTGGACCTCCCAGTCACTGGAGAAAGTCGCCAGCTGCTGCCCTTGTGAACAGTTTGAAAACTGGAAAAGGCTAGAAAACATCCTTCTGTTCTCTTGAGTGTCTGGAAAGATGGCATCTTGGAAATTGACTCCATGAGGCAAGAGGTTATAGTTCTCATCCATCCTAATGGAAAAAAAGGAGGCAAGAACTGTAGACGGGATACCCATGGGGTGTACCATCTTGAATCGAGAGGCAACAGAAGACTGTGGCAGTGTTGCCAGTTATACAACATTTTTTTTATTTTTAAAGTAGAGCTGAATTACAATGTTGTGCTAATTTCTGCTGTAAAGCGACTCAGTTATACATATACATACATTTTAAAATATCTTTTCCATTATGGTTTATCCCAGGATGATTGGATATGGTTTCCCGTGCTAAGGTAGGACCTTGCTGTTTATTCCAAATGTATGAGTTTGCATCTACTAACCCCAAACACCCAGTCCATCCCTCTCCCTCCCTCCATTCCCCTTGGCAACCACAAGTTTATTCTCTGTATCCATGAGTCTGTTTGTTTTGTAAATAGGTTCATTCGTGCCATATTTTAGATTCCACATATAAGTGATATAATATGGTATTTATTCTTCTCTTTGTGACTTACTCTGCTTAGTATAATTATCTCTACTTCCATCCATGTTGCTGCAAATGGCATTATTTCTTTCTTGTTATGGCTGAGTAATATTCATATATACATACCACATTTTCTTTAATCATTCAATTGTCAATGGACATTTAGGCTATTTCCATATCTTGGCTGTTGTGAATAGTGCTGCTACGAACCTGGGGGTGCATGTATATTCCTGAATTACAGTTTTTTCCGGGGATATGCCCAGGAGGGGGACTGCTGGATCATATGGTGGTCCTATTCATTCTCTGAGGATCCCCCATGC
Source organism: Cervus canadensis (assembly GCF_019320065.1). Classification (NCBI taxonomy): domain Eukaryota; kingdom Metazoa; phylum Chordata; class Mammalia; order Artiodactyla; family Cervidae; genus Cervus; species Cervus canadensis. The sequence goes on along the minus strand of NC_057395.1, from coordinate 2,799,594 downwards.
TGTTTTCCATAGTGGCTACACCAACTTACATTCCCACCAACAGTGTAGGAGGGTCCCCTTTTCTCCACACACTCTCCAACACTGGCTATTTGTTCTGTTTTTTATGATAGCCATTCTGCCCGATAGGAGATGGTACCTGGCTATAGCTTTGATTTGCATTTCTCTAATAATTAGTGACGTTGAGTATATTTTCATGTGTCTACTGGCCATCTGCATGTCTTCTTTGGAGAAATGTCTATTAAAGGTTTTCTGCCCATCTTTTGATTGGTTTTTTTGTTGTTGAGTTGTATGGTCTGTATATTTGAAATTAAGCCCTGGTCTATTGCATCATTTGCAAATATTTTCTCCCATTCTTTAGGTCGTCTTTTTTTTTTTTTTTTATGGTTTTCTTTGCTGTGCAGAAGCTTGTAAGTTTGATCAGGTCCCCTCTGTTCATATTTGGTTTTATTTCTATTACCTTGGGAGACTGACCTAAGAAAACATAGGTCCAATTTATGTCAGAGAACATTTTGCTCATGCTCTCTTCTAGGAGTTTTATGGTGTCATGTCTTATGTTTAAATCTTTAAACCATTGTGAGATATGTTTGTGCACAGTGTGAGGGTATATTCTAACTTCACTGATTTACATGCAGCTTCCAATTACACGTCTACATGGCTTGCATTAGAGGAGTCACTATCTCTAATTGTTTCTCTACCTCACACTGCATGTGTCTATCCTTAAATTTTTCAAAACGTGTGAGTTGGGGGATGGGTGAGTGTGAATCTGTGTCTGTTTATTTGTGTATCTCCCAAGCGGCCTTCCTTCTCCTAGTAGAGTGCTCCTTGTTCCCTGGGCAAAGGAAAGCCAATTTCAATGACCCGAGATTCAAGTCCTACCACTGCTACTTATCTCCTGTTTGACACACAACGAATCCTTAAATTCTCTAAGCTTAAATGTACAATCTATAAAACAAGAATGACAACAGCATCCTTATTTTTTTAATGGTGGTGTAAGGAGTGCAATCTTTTTTTAAAGTAAGTAAAGTATTTGACACAGTGTAAGCACAGTATAAAAGTTAACATTTTTACAGAACCCTACACAAAGTACCTGTTGGCAAGACAGAGAAGTCAAGAGAAGGAAAAGGAGAGATGGAAGCTGCACTCCAGCCCAGAGTAGGCATGTGGGGGCTCACCAGGGAGTCTCCACTACCACGTTCTCCTGTGACACTGACCAGAATCTGTTCTCCTCTCCACGGGGCCCAGAACAACAGAGGAATGATTTGTATGTGGTTGTTACACATCAGGGCAACACAGCCCTGTGAAATAGAAATCTTGTCAGACTACCATTTGACTCTGTATCTCTGCCCTAATGTTTTATAAATATGTCAGAGAAAGAGAGGAAAGAGCTGGCTGACCACCACAGAGCCAGTGGACAAAACTGTATTTCATTATAAAATCGGAAAAGAAAATAATGTCTTAAGTACTCTGGCTCTTTTTACCTTTGGAAAATAAAATTTTACTGTTGAATAGTGTTAGAGCTGGTTTCCCTAAATAAAGACATGTAAAAGTCTAAGTTTCTCGCAAAACAGGAAAAGAGACACAGATGCACAGAACAGACTTTTGGACTCTGTGGGAGAAGGCGAGGGTGGGATGTTTAGAGAGAACAGCATCAAAACATCTATATTATCAAGGGTGAAACAGATCACCAGCCCAGGTTGGATGCGTGAGACAAGTGCTCAGGGCTGGTGCACTGGGAAGACCCAGAGGGATGGGGTGGAGAGGGAGGCGGGAGGGGGGATCGGGATGGGGAACACATGTAAATCCATGGCTGATTCATGTCAATGTATGGCAAAAACCACTACAATATTGTAAAGTAATTAGCCTCCAACTAATAAAAATAAATGGGAAAAAAAAAAAAGAAGGTATTATCTCACTCCTTGCCAGCTTTATTTAGAAACTGTACTTCTCCAGTATTTTTTTTTTTAATTCAACTTAATCTGGCTAAACCACCCAAGCCAACACAAAGCACGCCATGTATTCTAAACTTAGATATTCAGGCTTTAATATGGAAAACATGTGTTACTGCGAGCTTACGGACGCCCCTCTGTGGAACCTTCTGTCTTCTTTCTCAGTGATGGGAAATCTCAAGAGCTAAAAGTTAGTCTCCAGACCAAGGTCATGGCCACTCCAAATATCCTTAATGCTATGCCACATACTGGGAAGACGGGACTTATTGTCCATCACAGCTGTGGAGTCAATCACTATCCATTATTCCATTTTGAGGTTCCTCCCAGGTCCTCTGTATCAGCCTCCTCCTCCAACTGGAGAACACCAATGCATTAGGGTTCCACCTGCTGTTTTGTATCACAAACTTCAGTTGAACCCATAACCTGAACCCTTATCTACATGCATTTCCTCGTGACCACACAACAAACTTTCATGGAACTTCACAAGATTCCAGGAGTCTCCCAATAGACAGGGCCTGGTCTAGTTCACCTGTCTCTTCTTCAAAGCCCTGTGAGCACCTTCCCAATCCCTTAATGCCCCCGCCCCCAGGCCCTTCCTCTATCAACTTTTGCTGTTTGCAAGAGCCTGGCATTGAGGTCTGCTGGCAGCTGATATGAGCTAATCCGAGTGAAACAAGAGGACAGCTGGGCTGCATTCCACACCAGTCCCATCTCGGCATTTAAGCAGGTGTGCAGAATTGAGTAACGACACGTTCCTCATCTAACCTGCACGAGGGGTTTTGCATCAGTTACTAGGCTTTAATCTCAACTAACCTTGTTTTGCACATTATGAAGGTGAGGCTCTGGAGGTTCTTGACAAGGTCAGTAACTTGCTCAAAATGACAGGAAGAACGGAGCCAGAATTCCAACAACCATCTGATTCCAAAGCTGTTTGACTTGGCTTTGACCACTGTCCATCCCAAACGACTCCCACGGCATCCCCTTGAAAATATAGCCTTCCTCCTCTATAAGGATTCCACCTCAATTAGGGTTCCACTTTCTTATTTCCAACTCCAGGAGATGCCATCCCCTGAACTCTTACCCACAGGCATCTCATCTGCACCACAGACCAACTTGCATGGAACTCAACCAGAGAGGGCCCCTGTCCGCTTGCCCTTCATACTCCTCAGAGCGCTGTGACCAGGCCCTTCTTCCCCCATCCATCATCCCCCGCATAAACCTCCGCTATTGGGAATAGGCTGTTTGTTGCCGGAAACCACCTTGAACTTTGGCCTGAAACACTCTTCCCTGGTTAAGCACGGGAGCCTTCCCTGTTTTGCCAACAGTCTTAGCCAGAGGCACCCAGGATCTCTGTAGACTCCACATGAGGAGCAGGAAAGAGCAGAAAACGGGAAGGAGACCAGGCCATCACTTAGCATCGCCCGGACAGGATTCTGGAGGCGTTCCTGAGCCTGCTGAAGAGAGAGGTGCCTCTGCTGGCCATGCCAAGTAGCCGCAGGGATGGTATGGGCGGGAGTGGCGGGCTCACCTGAGGAAGAAGAAATAGGAGTAATCCTGGACCACGGTGTGGGAGTGACAGGAGAAGTAGCCCAGGCCGGTGAGGTTGAGCCTGGAGCCCGCGGGCACCTCGAGCATGCTGCCCCAGGCCTGGTCGCACAGCATCTCGATCTCGGCGGAGTAGAAGAGCCCCGCGTCGCCGGCCTCGTACTGCCAGGGCAGGTAGTTGTACAGGCCGTGCACCTCCTCATGCAGCGCCAGCACCTTGGCGTACACGATGATCTCGGCCAGCTCGGCTCGGCAGCCCTCGCTCAGGGGTCTCCACTCGGAGGGCAGCTGGCAGCCGCGGGCGGCCCCCAGCCGGCCGGCCAGGCAGAGCGCGGCGAGCAGCAGCGGGCGCAGCATGCCGGCGGCGGGGGCGGGCGGCGGGAGCCGCCGGGTGGGCGCTGCGCCCCAGGCGCGCTAGCCGGGGCGCATGGCCGGTGCGGGGAGGCCGGCGGCGGCAGCGAGAGCGTCGGGGAGCGCGGAGTGCCGGGCCCCACCAGCGGGAGGCGCAGCCCTGGGCGCTCGGCTCCGCGCACCGCTGCGGAAGCTCGGCGTGCTGCTCCCTCCTCCGCCGGGATCCCCCTGCCGGGCCTCGCCTGGGAGGCTTTTAAAAGGGCACGGGGAGGGCCGGCCGCCGCCGCCTCCTGCCCCCCGTGGCGGGGGCGGGGGCGGCAGCGGGAGGGGCGGAGGCGGGAAGCCGTCCAGGGGCGCGCGGTGCTGGGGAGACAGCGCAGTCGGCGCTGGACCGGGAGCCCCCGAGCCGAGCTCAGGGTTTGCGCCAGCCCGGAGGTACGCGAAGTCGGTGTGGGGAGCGGCCGGCGCCCTGCGCACCGACCAGGTGAAGCTTTGCAGGCACAAAGCGTGCTCCAGACGTGGCCTTCTTAGAATGATTGCCGTCAATTGCCAAGAGTACTCGGCGTACGTCCGTGCATTTTCTGTGTAGTTCATTTACACTCAAATGGCACAGAAATCTAACTTTACCGTCGCAGAGGTTACCTTGGATATTCTGTGTGATCTAATAAACTTTTCTGAATCTCTTTCTCCCTTTCCATCTCTTATGTTTTAATGATGCTCTTAGGAAAGCCTTCAACATCTGAAAAGCCAAAGCCACGTTGCTTGGACTTTCCTACAGCTACATGGTCTCATGATTGGCCTCATTCCTACTTTCAGATTCTGAACACCCTACACCTGAGAAATAGATTCAGAAGTTCCAAAGAGCTTTTCACGAGTCAATGACTGACTCTGAAGAGACCTAAACTCCACAGTTAAATCTTTATTTCTAAACTAGGCAGTTCCTTTTATCTCCCAACTGCCTTAATTATTCTTTATGTAGTAAGAAGAAAAAAGATTATTTATAAGTGTAAATATTTTATATAGTCAAAACATCACATATATGAAATAGTGTGCATATAATACACATATCATCATACATATGTCAATATGTATTATAGTTACAATATTATATTTTATTTATTTTATTATATTTACAATAAGTTATATTGTATTTACAATATTATATGTACAATATAATATTTACAATAGGTTGATATTTTACAGTGTTATTTACAATAAGATATTTACAATAAGTTGATAAGCAAAACTGCCATAAAACGGAAGGCTCTTTCTTCTGCAAGCATCTTATTAACCAGGCTTTCTGGAACTTTAAGTCTTAGCACCCAGCCAAAGTCTTCTCTGACTGAAAGGAAGAGTTCTTAGGGAATTGAAAAAGGAAAGGTAAGGAGAAAAGTGGGGAGGGGGAAGAGAGAAAATTCCAAGGCTTCACATCCCGTGACAACCAAATTTTCCTGTGATCGCCAAGTCTTCAGTTAGGACAACTAAATTCATGCATGCTTCTTGTGACAGGTCACAAATCCAGCTGGTGTGAGGCAGGGCCTCAGGAGGAAGAGGCCATGAGGAGCATGGTCTCAGGGAACCAGAAGACCCTGGGAAGGCTTTGGGCATGCCTTGAAGTGAAATGGCCAGGACTCCAGCCAGTGTGGCCCAGCTTCTAAGGGAATGAAGGCTAAAGATCCATAAGGTCACACCAATCCAGAATGACTCAATGGACAGATGTGTGCTTAATCGCTCAGTCATGTCCTACTCTTTGTGACCCCAAGGACTGTAGCCTCCCAGGTGCCTCTGTCCATGGGATTCTCCAGGCAAGAGTACTGGAGTGGGTTGCCATGCCCTCCTCCAGGGGATCTTCCCAACCCACATTGCAGGCAGATTCTTTACCGTCTGAGCCACCAAGGAAGCAGTGACTCAATGGACCAGATTTTTATTCCTACAAGATCATCTGTGTTGGAAGAGGAAAGAAGTAAGAGTAAGAGGTCGTCACGGACAATAACTAACCTCTACATAGCTGGAAGTCAGCCTGGAGCCTCAGTTAATTCTGTAGAAAACAGTGATATTGAGGGAAGCAAGTGGACAGTAGTCCCAATGGTATATGACTCCTCCGGACAACCTCACCACCACCATGGGAGATGGCAGAGTTAAGATTTTCCCACAAGGGAGAAATGGCATTGAGGGTGGCATCAGACATCCTACGTAGGACTGCCCGTTGTCTCTCATTCAATATACGAGTTAAAACGTTCCAGAACGTCTTAGTCTGTTCAGGGTGCCATGGCAAAACACCACAGCCTGAGGGGCTTAAACAACAGACATTTATTTCCCACAGTGCTGGAGGCTAGAAGTCCAAGGTCAGGGTGTCAGTGGGACTGGTTCCAGGTGAGTAAACGGCCACCTTCCCTCTGCATCCCCACATGGCCTGTCTTCTTTGTACATGCAGAGAGACAGAAATGTCTGACCCTTCTAAGGACACCAGGCCTATCAGATTAGACCGCACTCTTGTGACCTCATTTAACCTTAATCACTTCCATAAAGGTGCTCTCTCCAAATACAGTCTCACTGGGGGTTAAAACTTGAACAGAAGAATTCAGGGCAGGGAAGAGGGGATGTGAACAAGAAACAGAATTCGATCCATAGCAGTCATTTAGCAGGTGTTCTGCAGGTTTGTAGAGAAAGAGGGGATATAAAATGATTTATATTCCTGGCACACTAACTTACAGCAAGCATTGCCAAATTATAATATTAACAATAACAACTGCTAACATTTATTCACCGCTTACTATGTGCCAAGCACTATTGTAACATATTGCCTATGTTATCGTAATGAACGCTCCAAACACTTACAATGGGCACCGCTATCATCCTGAGTTTAGAGATAGGGGACTTAGGTACAGAGAGGTTAATTGACTTACCCAGTATCACAGATCCAGAAAGGAACTGAGCCAGGATTCAAACACCAACATCAGATTTCAGAGTCCATGTTCTTAACTACAGCATTAAAATATGGACAAAACAATCAATGTTTTAAAGGAACGGGGATCCCTTTATCAAGAAACAAGTAGAAGGGACTTCCCTGGTGGTCTGTGGCTAAGACTCCACGCTCTGAATTCAGGGAACCCAGGTATGATCCCCGATCCAAGAACTAGATCCCACATGCCACAACTACAATAAAAATCCCACGTCACAACTAAAACCCACCGCAACCAAATAAATAACTAAATATTTAAAAAGAAGCCGAGTATATGAATAGTAATAACCTTCACAGAATCACCAGTGATGGCTAAATGAGGGAGAAACCGGACTAACATTAATTTTGTTTTCACCAGCGGCCCTGCTCTATTTTAAGTTGTTAAGTTTATTTTAAGTTAGTGCTGTAACTTATGCAGACAAGAGAATAAGGAAGTTTTTCTGTAAATTGTATCTAGTGCTTCAGACAGCTGGAAAAAGTTTTTCTGTTTCTACAGACCTGAAGACCTTCATTATTCTTTCCATTTAGATGAACAAATAAGTAAAAATCAGTATGCATGGCTAATGTTGCTCTTGTTGTATAAACTGAACAGAATCGAAACTCTTCCAGTACTACCCAGAATGCATTTTCCAGATGCAGGGGCCTGTAAGGGTTTTCCTTCTCCTGGATTCTTCACAGACACATCAGTCATGCTTTTCTCCTCTGGAAGGTCTGGCAGAGTGCCTCCCTGATCGGGGTTGTTCACCTGGAGCCCTGGACATATGTGAGTGTCCCTGGTGACCAGCTCCTCTTTGGGGACCAAGATCTTCAAAGACGCAGAGCTCAAGGAAGCCAGGAAGGGAAGCAAAAATTCTACAGCTGGGTCGTGGGTTCAGTAGTGAAACAAGCCACTCCCACCCCTTGATTACAAGACCCATATGTTCTGGCTGTGGGAGAAAGATGGCACCGTTATGCTTCAGATATACACCATATCCTTCACAGCACGTACAGTATCCTCAAAGACTGCACCCCATCCTCTCGGGATGCTGACTCCCATCAGACACACTTGAGTCTTCATTAGCTGTCACACTGTCTCAGTAAGCTTTCACAATTTGCCCAGTTGTTTCTAGGTGATGGCATCCTCGGTAAAACCAGTTAATTCCACGGCCAAGAGCACATTGCTGTATTCCCTTTGCCATCAGAGAAGAGATACTATGAAAATCGCTTATCAGAAGCAATGCTACAGGAAGTACCACGATGCTGGAAAATGGGTTCTGTGGGTTCTGTGGAAAGAGCTCCTGGAAGAGGCACTGTGGGGCAGGAAAGGCAGATCTACACCTAGAATGTGTCTACTCCAGTGAGGACAAGCCTCTGCTCCCTCCAAGATGGAAGAGGTTCAGTGTAGTCACTTCAGTCATTTCAGTCGCTTGGTTGTGGCTGACTCTGCAACCTCATGGGCTGCAGCATGCCAGGCTTCCCTGTTCATCACCAACTCCCAGAGCATGCTCAAACTCATGTCCATTGAGTCAGTGATGCCATCCAAACATCTCATCCTCTGTCATCCCCTTTTCCTCCTGCCTTCAATCCTTCCCAGCATCGGGGTCTTTTCAAATGAGTCAGTTCTTCACATCAGGTGGCCAAAGTGTTAGAGCTTCAGCATCATTTCTTCCAATGAATATTCAGGACTGATTTCCTTTAGAATTGACTGGTTTGATCTCTTTGCAATCCAAGGGACTCTCAAGAGTCTTCTGCAACACCACAGTTCAAAAGCATCAATTCTTTGGTGCTCAGCCTTCTTTATGGTTCAACTCTCACATGCATACATGACTACTGGAAAAACCATAGCTTTGACTAGACAGACCTTTGTCAGCCAAGTAATGTCTCTGCTTTTTAATAAGCTGTTTAGGTTGGTCATAGCTTTTCTTCCTAGGAGCAAGCATCTTTTAATTTCATGGCTGCAGTCACCATCTGCAGTGATTTTGGCGCCCCCCAAAATAAACTCTCTCACTGTTTCTATTGTTTCCCCATCTATTTGCCATGAAGTGATGGGACCAGATGCCATGATCTTCATTTTTTGAATGTTGAGTTTTAAGCCAGCTTTTTCACTCTCCTCTTTCACTTTCATCAAGAGGCTATTTAGTTCCTCTTCACCTTCTACCATAAGGGTGGTGCCATCTGCATACCTGAGGTTATTGATATTTCCCCCGCCAATCTTGATTCCAGCTTGTGCTTCATTCAGCCCATCATCTCGCATGGTGTACTCTGCATATAAGCTCAATAAGCAGGGTGACAATATATACAGCCTGACGTACTCCTTTACCAATTTGGAACCAGTCTGTTGTTCCATGTCAGTTCTAACGTTTGCTTCTTGACCTGCATACAGATTTCTCAGGAGACAGGTTAGGTGGTCTGCTATTCCCATCTCTTTAAGAATTTTCCAGTTTGTCGTGATCCACAAAGTCAAAGCCTTTAGCAGAGTCAATGAAGCAGAAGTAGATATTTTTCTGGAATTCTTTTGCTCTATGATCCAACGGATGTTGGCAATTTGATCTCTGGTTCCTCTGCCTTTTCTAAATCCAGCTTGAACATCTGGAAGTTCATGGTTTACATACTATTGAAGTCTGGCTTGGAGAATTTTGAGCATTACTTTGCTAACAAGTGAAATGAGTGCAATTGCGTGGTAGTCCGAACATTCTTTTGCATGGCCTTTCTTTGGGATTGGAATGAAAACGGATTTTTTTCAGTCCTGTGGCCACTGCTGACTTTTCCAAATTTGCTGGCATACTGAGTGCAGCACTTTCATAGCATCATCTTTTAGGATTTGAAATAGCTCAACAGGAATTCCATCACATCCACTAGCTTTGTTCGTAGTGATGCTTCCTAAGGCCCACTTGGCTACACATTCCAGGATGTCTGGCTCTAGGTGAGTGATCACACCATCGTGGTTATCTGGATCATGAAGATCTTTTTTGTATAGTTCTTCTGTGTATTCTTGCCCCCTCTTCTTAATATCTTCTACTTCTGTTAGATTCATGCCATTTCTGCCAGTTGCTATGCCCATCTTTGCATGAAATGTTCTCTTGATATCTCTAATTTTCTTCAAGAGCTCTCTAGGCTTTCCTTTTCTATTGTTTTCCTCTATTTCTTTGCATTGATCACTTAGGAAGGCTTTCTTATCTCTGCTTGCTATTCTTTGGAACTCTGCATTCAGATGGATATATCTTTCCTTTTCTCTTTTTCCTTTTGCTTCTCTTATTTTCTCAGCTCTTTGTAAGGCCTCCTCAGACAACCACTTTTCCTTTTTGCGTTTCTTTTTCTTGGGGATGGTTTTGATTGCTTCCTCCTGTACAGTGTTATGAACCTCCATCCATAGTTCTTCAGGCACTGTCTATCAGATCTAATCCCTTGAATCTGTTTGTCACTTCCACTGTATAGTCATAAGGGATTTGATCTAGGTCATACCTGAATGGCCTGGTGGTTTCCCTACTTTCTTCAATTTAAGTCTGAAGTTTGCAATAAAGAGTTCATTATCTGAGCCACAGGCAGCTCCCGGGACCATAATAAGGCATTGGGATAGGTCCCTACTACTGACAGAGTAAGCCCTCAGCCTTGGGGTTAGTGAGGCTGACCTTAGTAAGACAAGTTCAGAAACACAAAGTGAGCAAATACTTGGTGGGAAAATGGTATCAACCGACTTGCTCAACACCAGGTAGCCCCAAAACTTCAGTTTGTAAATAACATACCTGTAAAGTGCACTGAAGTGAAGCATAATGAAAAAATATATGCCTATATCCTAAGTATATACAAATATAGGCATGTCCTGATATCCATCATATTGGTGATAACATATCTATGCATATACATATATATATCTTCATCTGTTTTTCTGACCATGCCTGACTAACACACTATCCAATCAAACCCCTTCACCTGTCGTTTTAATATTGTACGTGTGGAAGAGGCCTGGAAAGGCTGACCAGAGACCAACAACTTAAAAAGACATTCTTCCCATGATATCACATTTCCCAGTTGTATGGTGCCTTTCTTGGAGCTTCTCAATGTGCTATGTAAATATTAACTCAGTCTTCCTTCTTTCCCCTTGGGAGGCAGGAAGCCAGTATTATTTCACAGATAAAGAAGCTGAGTCCCAAGGGTTAAACGCCTTGCCCCGGTCACATAACTAAAGGCAGTTAGGGGTGCTGGGAATGGGGCTTGGGGTTAGGAATCCCTGCCTGGGGTCCCTTGGCTCCCAAACAGGGCCTTCCTTAAAGATTCTGTGTTCAAACTCTGTGGGAATCTTGTTCTATAACAGGGAAGTTATGGGACTGCTGGCATGCTACATACATTGTCCTTCCCCTGCATGTTCACACAGAGTACATTTTCAGAAGGCAGGTTTAGGATGTGTAGGCATTGTCCGTAATAGTTTCAGTCCATCCAATCTGGGGACCAATATTTAGCCTAAACAACCATTCCGGTGCTGAATCCATGACAATTCTATCAGGAGAAGACAGAAACAGGAGGGATGGACTCTTGATAGACATCTCACTCTATAGTTTTCCATGTCTGCCTTTCGGAAAAAGAAGGAGCTAAGAGTGGAGTTGACAAGCATCTTGCAGGAATGCATCACTCTGTTAGGTGTTAAACACTGCGCTCACATTTTTTCCTCACTCTGTCACAGGGAAGACTTGGCCAGACCCCTTTTCACAGTTGGCAAAACAGAAACAGGGGGAACTAGTTGATTTTTCAAGAAGCTGAGCTGAGGGTCTAAGAATTCCTGTTGCAATTTTAAGTCTATCAAACCAAATCCCCACCATCCTTTCGCGTAAGTTTCTAGATGCCAAATGGAAGTGGTTAGGCAGAGATTGAGCATCTTCACACTGCTGTCAATCACAGGTACATTTCAACAAATAACTTGCAACATTTCCCTTTCAACTGCCATGTGTCAGGCACTATTCTAGGCTCTGGGGATACAGAAGTGAATAAAACAGAGCGCCCTCCTTTTGGGGGGAAATATCCACCAAAAGTCAAATTGGTGCCATCAACAGGTTGGGGAGAGAAAGGCTTGCCTTCGAAGACATAGCCTTTACCTGGGGAAGAATGGCTTGAGAACCTTGTTCAACGTCCTCTGAAACGCCTTCACTTAAATAAAGTCCATGGAACTGACCACAGGAAGATTTAGCATGGTGGGGCTCAGATGAGTCTCTAAGGAACCGAGTTCCCCTTTATATTCAGAGCATAACCAACCCTCACACTGAGAGCAAGGTGGGTTTCATTGACATCAATATCACGTTCTTCCCTTTCACATCAGTGTCCTCGGAAGCAAATGGAAATAAGCCACAGTTGAGAAGTGGAGAGAGGGTATCTGTGTGATTATTCTAATGCTGCTCTGACTTTCCCTGAGATATTACCAATGAGTGGCTCTTTCCCACAGGAAGTGAAGTCTCCTGGGGAGGTAGCAGAAGCCATGGCAGACTGAATGGGACACAGTTCTTAAAAGGGAAGAGCCCTCCCGCTAAAGAGAAGACCCTCAGCTGGGTCCCCTCTCTAGACTGTGAATTCACACACTGTGTATCCGGGACAAATTCTCACCTCTGAGCACTTGCCTGATTCCTCAGCTCTTCAGTACCTGTCCTGAGAATGTGTGAAGCTGACTGAATAGCACACATGGGAAATTTCATTAAGACCCAAGCGTACATACCACTGTGTGTTTTCAATTTGCTGGGTCAATGTTTTTGCCAGCTGCACAGAAGAGTTAAAATCCTGTTGGAAAGCTTGCTGGAGAAACAGGCTCTTATTCCGGAGGAAGGATCTCACAGGATTTTTGGCTTGATGGGACATTGTGATGACTGTTGAGAAATGAATAGAAAAGTTGGAAGAAGTCGGGGATTCTTATGTTTACTGTGAAAGCACTGAAATACCAGGGTTAATATATATAACTGAAACATAAATAATACTAGATTGCAGCCGCTTTTCTGGCATCAGGAAAAAGTCCAACAGGTTCATTTATAGCAAAACCCCAAAGGCATCACAATTAGCATGGTTTATTCCCCTGATATTTTTTCATTTGCCTTCTGCACGTATTCACCTTTCTATCTGTGCTCTCATTGCAAAGGCATAATGTGGTCAGTATTTCAGAAACTTCTACCTCTAAGGTAAAGTACATTGCAGAAGAATATCTGTTTTATCCCAAATTTTCCATTACTGACTTTTTTCCATTTAAAAATTCTATGACTTACTGCCAGTGACACTTCTTTACATATTACAGCCTTTAAAAATAAGCTTTCTAAATTTGCATTAATAATATGAACACTACATATAATGACAAGCAGTGAGCAGGCGCTGAATAATTGTTAAATGGACAAATACGTGTGTTCTGTATCTATAAATGTACAACCTCAGCTGCAAGTTTATCCAACACTGAAATAATTTATTCAGTTTAAATATCATCTTTTCCTGTATTAAATTTGTGTGTTCAAACTAAAAAAAATGTGGGTTTTGGGAATAGATTATAACTATAATGTAGCTATACGTGTTCTACTCTTTATTTACAAAAAGGAGTGCTTTGTGGAAATACCTAAGCTTAACACTCAGCAATAGAAGTGGGTAACTCTTCTGGAATAACTCTTTTAAAGAAATCCACTCGAAGTACAATAGGTTCCTTTGGATCTCTCTCCTCTTCTCAGTCTCAGCTTAATCTGACATGAATCTCTAGATCTTCGCTCCAGAGCTTCTCATTCCACGTCAGTCCTTCCTTGGAGTCAACTCCCTCCTATTTCTAGAAACAGACTTTGGGGAAAATGGGCTTTAAAAAATTCTTACAGCTTTTTTTAGCAACACTAACTTCTGAACTTCAACTTGGAGGAGAGCTCATTCCTGTAACCAGCTTCTATCACAGTTACTAAAGCAATGCTGCCCAGAAGAGTGGATTCCTTTGCTCAGTTCTCTTATCTCCTCTCCAAAGGGGAAACTTAAGAGGGAAACATAGAGGGACCTGCCCTCTGAGTACAACACCTACCTCCTTTCGCTACTTTCTGACCAACCAGCCTCCCATCACCTAATGAACGGATTCTCTCCAGTATGACAGACACTGTAAAGACAGGAGATTCTTTCCTCATCTTTTCCTGCTTTACTGCTTCTTTACCCACTCCTTCCTCTATCTTCCCACAAGAGATGAAGATGTACTGATTTTACAGCCCAGCGCCCAGAACATGCCTCAGGTCACACTTGCCAGGAGCAGGCTCATGGTGCGTTGGAGGATCACACGGATGGGCAGAGCTTTCTCGTCAGCCTCCTTCTGCACACTGTGAAGAAGCTCTCTTCACAGAGCATTCATTTCTTTTCTCCACCTCTTCCACACCTTACAATGGCATGCTAAGAGGGCCAGACTTCTCTCCAGTTCTCTCCCTCCCCAAAGTTACATGAGTGGGTTGCACCAAGATTTAGATTCAGGGTGAAAAACAGAAGCTCCTCTTAGACTGTGAGCCTGAATCCCAGGCTTCAACTCAGCTTCTACCAGAATGTTAAGCCCTGTCTGGTCCTAGGGCCTGTTCAGTTATAAATTGAGTGGTACCACAGTGCCTCTCATTATATGACAATCCAATGTCTGGGTTGCTGAAAAGAAGCAAAACTTCTTAAAGAAAAATTATTCATTAATAATGGATAAGGAAGCTGTGGTACATATACACCATGGAATGTTACTCAGCCTTTAAAAAGAATTCATTTGAACCAGTTCTAATGAGATAGATGAAACTGGAGCCCATTATACAGAGTGAAGTAAGCCAGAAAGATAAAGAACATTACAGCATACTAACACATATATATGGAATTTAGAAAGATGGTAACGACAACCCTATATGCAAAACAGAAAAAGAGACACAGAAGTACAGAACAGACTTTTGAACTCTGTGGGAGAAGGTGAGGGTGGGATGTTGTGAAAGAACAGTATGTATATTATCTATGGTGAAACAGGTCACCAGCCCAGGTGGGATGCATGAGACAAGTGCTCGAGCCTGGTGCACTGGGAAGACCCAGAGGAGTCGGGTGGAGAGAGGGGTGAAGGGGGGATCGGGATGGGGAATACGTGTAAATCTATTGCTGATTCATGTCAATGTATGACAGAACCCACTAAAAAAATAAATTAATTAATTAATTAAAAAAAATAATAAGCTGGTAGTTATAAGACAAAAAAAAAGAAATAAACTTATTCTGAAATTAAAAAAAAGAAAAATTATTCGTTAATAAACTGACTACTTATAAAATTAATGTCTAACCAAAGACCCATTCCTTCAAGACATTAGTATCCATCCTACCAACCTTATAGCAGATAACAAATTCAAGGACAGTAGAAGTGAAAAGAAATTGTAAACATTGCAAAAGGTGCAGGATTTCATGAATTTGCTGAAAGCAATATCAGAGAACTGCTTGAAATATGTCAAGCCAATAATAAATGAGAATATACACACCATGTGAAGGTGGTGGTTTAATCACTGTCATATCCGACTCTTGCAACCCCATGGACTGTAGTCTGCCAGGCTCCTCTGTCCATGAGATTCCCCAAGCAAGAATACTGGAGTGGGTTGCCATTTCCTTCTCCAGGATATCTTCCCGACCCAGGGATCGAACCCGGGTCTCCTGCATTATAGGCAGATTCTTTACCAACTAAGCTACAAGGGAAGCCCTTATATACAACATGACCAGTTAACAATTTAAGAAGAGAAAATAAAGATGTTGACAAAGATATAGAGCACATGGGTAAAAATGAAAATTTTGAATATTTTTGCAAAAGTAGCCCTTTTCTGACTATATGGCAAAAGTCAAATGTGAAGTCAAAAATATTTTATCCTACCATTATACAAGTGCATCTAAAAACCATTAGCAACCTGTTTGGCTGATCTATTGCCCCATAAGAAAGCACCCATATATTTAAAGACTTAATAACAATGTAAGATTTCTCCCAATTCCTCTGGATGATCTGGTAGTTCTGCTTCACATGGTACCTTTAAGATTCTTAGAAGTCTTCTTGTTTAGCCAAGAGGATCACTGAGATACTCTTTAAATCTTTCTCATGTTTTAACAGAAACGTTGACCCCGAGGTCATGTTTTCCTAACAGCACTCTGGATTTCATCTTCAAACCAAGGCCATTTTTCACTTTGAGAAATTTTCCTCAGAGAGATGAAAGCAATTTTATTATCAAACCCACAGGTTCTAGTGCCTTTTTAGTTCTTCTAAATTTGCTTGAAATCTAAACATTTCCTTCTTTAGCTCAAGTAGCTCCTCCTGGACTTTACCACGGGGGTCCAGAAGGAGGCAGATGGCACTTTCCGCATCCTCTCAGGAATCAGCTTAGCCAGACCCCAAGTCCATGAGGCGCCTCTTTAGTTCCCATATTTCCACCGGCAGAGTTCTGGTAACTGTTCTGTGGCTCTATAACTCAGGTTCTCCTTCCTGCAGCTTCCAGTAGGATAGCCTCCACTGCGTTTTAGCCTCCACCAGACAGTCTCTTCGTCGTTCCTCCAAACTTCTCCACTCTTCCACCAGACACAAAATCAATGCCACGTGTGGTGGCGGGACTCCACTTTGAGGTCATGGCTGTTTTAGCTATCGACTGCTGCATAACACATCACCCCAAATTTAATGGCTTCTCACAATTTCTTATTCCTTCTTACAGCTCTGGGGGTTGACCACAAGGTTACTAGGCTTCAAGGTTACTAGGCTTCAAGAATGTTGCCGGCTTGGAGTTGGATGTCTAGAAGATCTAAAATGGACTCATACAGACGGATGGAAACCAGTACTGTCTGCAGGCTGGGAGCCCAGTTGGGAGTTGGCTTAAGGCCTCCATTCTCCTCCAAGTGGGCTTCTCCACATAGCTGCTTATGCTTCTTCACAGCATGGCAGATGGATTCCAAGAAAACAGAGCCCAGTGTGCAAGGACTTACCAGACTTTCACGTGCATCACTCTTGCTAACGCTCCACTGGTCAAGGCTCATCACGTGGCCAAGTCCAGAATCAGCATATGAGGGGACGCCTAGGGGTACAAGCTAAAAGCAAGCCAGAATACTAGAGTGGGTAGCCTTTCCCTTCTCCAGGGGATCTTCCCAACCCAGGGATTGAACCCAGGTCTCCCGCACTGCAGGCAGATTCTTTACCAGCTGAGCCACAAGGGAAGCCCACAGCGTATGTGAACCCTCTACCACGGACTTGATCATTGATCCACTGCAGCACTACAAGGTAAGTATTATTAGCCTCATTTATTGATAATGAACTAAAGCAACAGTTTAGAGAGGTTATATTAACTTGCTTAAGTTCTCAGGGTCATACTGCTAATAAATGCTGCAGCTAATACTTAAACCTCCTATTCTATCTTCTCAATTAGTGATGGAAACCAAGGTTAATATTCCTCTTAGGAAGATACCATGATTCTGCAGTGAAATGCTGACCACAGTTTTGACCAGGACCCCCCTGGTTTACAAGGGCCAGGTTGACATAAGACATGGTGTCTCAGTGTCGATAATCAATGGAATATCTCAGAACAGAATCTCAGGCACATGTGACCCAGTCATCTGAACCACCTCACTGGGATTTCTAATTTATTTGTCAACTTTTTTCTAATTCACAGTTCCTAGAGCACTCCCAGATGACAGAGCGGAACCAAAACTTAAGGGATTTAGTGGATTATGCTACTTCACCCACCGAAAAAATAGGGTATTGGAGCCAATTTGTGGACTACTGCTGGTTTCCTAGACTACTACATAACTGGTCTGAGTTGGAGTCCTAGGAGGACAAATTGATGCAAAAACACAAATACAGAAAATAGAAGAACAGTAAAGTGTAAAGGGTACTATCTCTTTTTCTGACAATCAAATCTCCCAAAACCAGGTTTCTGCCTCTTTATAAAAATGAGGTAATACTTCAGACGTTGCTCGACTATAAATGCCACGATGAGAGGAAGCTTGGTGTCTCAGTCCCTGCTGCATCACTGCACCCTGCAAAGTGGTGGCCGCACTGTCAGCTCTCAACAGACGCTGAATGGGTCATTGTGTGATCTAACCATGCGTGGAATTTCCCGCTGATTTAGAGTAACCTGTTTCAAGGTGTGTGGTGTGTGAGCAAGGATAAGAGTGGAGGCTTGTAAGCCTCTCCCCCGGGCTCCTGCAGTGGGCTCTGACACCGCTGCCCTCACTGGGGATCCACTTCTAAGTCTCAAACTTCTGGAAATTTTTGTGACATGAGGAAAGCTGCTTTGATACTGCATGGGGAACCAGTTTCATTCTGTCCATTTGAGTTACAAACAGAAGAGACCGAAGGAAATCTCTGTAACACGCAGCTCTGGGATATCTCAGGATGCCCAAGTAGAGCACACCATGGCTCTCTCTATTTGGGGAGGCAGTCTTACACACGGGGACTTTACAAGGTGGAAGCGGCCTCTGCAAGCTTCTGTGCTTTTTGCTCCTGTTTTGCTCCAGCATGTCTTACATTAATTTTCTACTAGCTTAGTGAAATCAGATAAAAGAAACGTGCACCTTTTGGCATGACACTATGATGGGTTTTATAGCTCAGAACCTAAACAATAGATGTTAGAGAGAGAAAAAAAAACGAATACCACCAAAACTTAAGGGATGGAGCAAAAGAAGTTCTCAGAGCAAAGTTTATAATAATAAATGTGTACATTAACAAAAAAGAATGCTCTCAGATAAGCAACCTAAGAAGGAACCAGAAAAATAAGAACATACCAAGCCCAAAGTTCATATAAGGAAGGCAAAAAACAGAATGGAAATAAATGAAATAGAAACTAAAAAAATAACATAAAATCAATGAAACTAATAAGATCTGTTTGTTAAAAATATAAAGAAATCTTTAGCTAGACTCATCAAGAAAAAGAAAGGACTGAAATAAAGTTCTAAATGAAGGAGAAGACATCAAAAATGACAAGATACAAGAACAAAGGATCATTTGAGAGTTTGATGAACAATTATATACCAAAAATCTGATAGATATGGACAAATTCCTATTTGTCCTCAAATATCCAAAAGTTCCTCAAATACCTAAAACACTCTTTCTTACTGTAGGCTTCTTTAAGACACTATGTAAGCTTATTATTATGTGACTTAGGTCTCTTTTACATTTCTTTCACATTAGAACATTCCCCCTCCTTTCGCATGTCATTGAGTAGCTAGAAAATACTGGGCTCAGAATCCTCAAGGACTTGCCACACTCTGAATAAGTTACGAAGCCATTTCTTAAGCTGTGAACCACTCCCTGGCCAGCTAGGATTTCCAGAGGCGTATCATTTGATATTGTGGGCAATCTGCATTGTCTCATTTTATGAAACTGGGTGCGTGTATCATCTGTGCCCACAGCACCCTACTCCTCCCCTGGATCCACTTAGAATCCCAAGCAATAGCATTCCTCTCTAGGAGGTCCCTAACGGATTTCCAAGGAGAGCTGAAAAGGAAAGTAGTGTTTCCACAGTCCAGAGAAAGAGACGCCTAGGGCTGTGTAGGCGCTCCGCTGGGAAAGAACAAAAGTTGATTGTTGCAGAAAAACAAACAGCCAACAGTATCTGTGTTCTGGAAGAGGAAGCTCCTATCACAAACACATGTACAGGACTTGCTGAGGCTCAGCCGCATCTGTTCCTGGAAGGCAGGCAGCAAGCAGCAGGCTGGGGTGCTCAGGTGGATTTGCATGTGAAGCCAAGTGGCTCCTTCCCTTGTACTTACACGCATCCTGCATCAGCAGGTGGAAACAGTAATATGGTAGAAGCTCCAGCAGCTCAGAGCACCTGGGAGCCAGCGCCTTGCTCTGGATGCTAAGGCTCCTGGGAAGGAGGGATTTATGGGCTGGCCAGGGGGCCTCTTCTACACACCAGTCCAGCAGCACTGGCAGCTTGTCCTGGCCACATGTTGCATGGTGGCTTCAACGTTCTGAACATCTAGGCTGGAACTCATGCCTTCTGAGTTCCCACTCACCTGGGCTACTTTCAGGGTCCAGTCTCCTTCCAATAATCCAGAGGAGCCTGATAGGAGCCCCTGGAGAAATCAGAAATGAAAAACTCTAAGATACTCCTTTTGATGAACTAAGAGAACAGCTCAAATGCAAACATGCACGCTTCAGTCTGGATGAACACACGCTGGCTGGCTGTCAGCTTTGAGCCAGGCTTGGTGCTCGGCACTGGGGCGTATGGAGAATATTCCAGACGACTCCAGACTGGAATATCCCACTCCTCCCAATGCTTTCAATCTGAGAACAGTTGTGTTCTATCCATCCCTGACCTTGCTTTTTTTTTCTCAAGTCCTTTCAGAATGGATTCCAACTTAAATTTTTCTTTTATAGCTTATACTCTGTTGCTACTGCCTTACACTATAAATAGATATCAAATCATACTAATAAAATACCACTAGCATCTGTGAAGGCTTTCCAGGTGGCAGAGTGGTAAAGAATCTGCCTTCCAATGCAGGGGATGCAGGAGAGCTCAGGAAGATGCCCTGGAGGAAATGGCAACCCACTCCAGTATTCTTGCCTGGTCAATCCCATGGGCAGAGAAACCTGGCAGGCCACACAGTCCACGGGGTCGCAGAGAGTTGGACCAAACTTAGCGACTGAGCACGCACACAAGTATCTTTTGCACAGGATGTTACAACACTTCACAAACAGTGGCCATGGATAGTAAATTAATCTGTAAATTTATTCCGAATTCACAGATGGATAGTAGTAGGCAGGTGTTTGGAGTCAAGAGATATCAGAAAAAATTCTGACTTACCATTAATAACTTGCATTATGATCTTGGGCAACCCCTCCACCTCGCGGGAGCCCTGGGTCCTCCCTCTATGCAGCACTGGCAGCTGAAAATAAAAAGATCCTCGGAATTTGAGAATCTTGGAGAGGTGACTTTCATTCATCATAACCATAGTTGCAGCAGCATTACTGATATGTAGACACCAAGGGTCTGATTGCTGTGTCTCCTGTACAGAAAAGTTTCACAGAAATAGACTTTCCTCCCCCAAATGCCAGGGGAGGTCATTTACACCGGTCTCTTTCACCTTTCCCTGCTGGGCAGTCTACGCATGTTGGTCACTGACAGTGAGCCTAACTGCTCAGCAAGCTGAGTTGTGCTCAGAAGGAAACCAGAGAAGGCACCCCACTCCAGTACTCTTGCCTGGAAAATCCCATGGACGAGGAGCCTGGTAGGCTGCAGTCCATGGGGTCACTAGGAGTCGGACACAACTGAGTGACTTCACTTTCATTCATTTGGAGAGGGAAATGGCACCCCACTCCAGTGTTCTTGCCTGGAGAATCCCAGGGACGGGGGAGCCTGGTGGGCTGCTGTCTATGGGGTCGCACAGAGTCGGACACGACTGAAGCGACTTAGCAGCCCCAGCAGCAGCAGCAGAAGGAAACAGCTGGAGCCAATCCTCGAGGACAGGTAGAGTAAGTCCAGGTTGCTGAACTGGCTGTCTGCACACTTGAAATTCCAGGTAGTCTGGAGAGCAACCTTCGGCTGTTTATAATGCCATAGTCCTTTCTTTAGTAAATTATGTCCTGTGTGTGCTAAGTGAACGAAAATTATTCACTGTGTATCTGACTTACAGATCGACTCCTTTAAGTCCTAAGGAATCAATCACTCTGTTGTTCAGTTGTTGTTTGGTCCCTAAGTTGTGTCTGAATTTTTGTGACCCTAAATCCCAACTAACTTTGCAACGTTCTTAAGGGCTGTCTCAAATGAAATATCTCACATTGAAGAATAAAATATCAAGCTCCAAAGTCAGAGTAATTATTTTTTTAAATTGTATGTCCTTAATGCACTTAAAAAAAAAAAGGTATCCTCAAAAGTTTTCCGAAAAATAACACAAAAGCATAGGTGAAGTCAACTTAGCCAGTAATAACTATTAATTTGGGCACTGTGAGGTAAGTTGAAACAGGTTTAGTATTTTTCTTGGTTTCTAAAAGTCAGTGTCTTTAATGAAAAATAAAACTAAAGTTAGATGACTGGTGTTTTGACATCAACCAAGTTTTATTTCTGGTACAGCTATCCGGACTAAAACACCACTCATAGCAAAACTTGCCCATTTTTATGTGAATGTTTATTTATACTCAGTTCTCTTAGCTCCACACCATCATGTCCTGTTCTGAGTTAAGTAATCTTGTTCCACAGTACGTGGAAGTACACATACGTGTTCATTTCCCCTCTCTGTAAGTCCTTTCCAAATGTCTGGAAGAGAATCTGGATGAAGTGTGAAGGCCGCAGACAGTGGCTATCAGACAAGACCACGTGCTAACACACACCACTGTCTCCAGGGCTGTATGATCAGTAAGGCTTGAGTGGGCCACCCCAGGCTCGAAAGATTCCAATTGGTTTTCTGTGACCTTGGCCTTGGGTTCTGTGATGTCGTGCATAAGGCAAAGAGTCTGAAGACAGGTGACCTGGTTCCAAATACTAACTCCACCATTTCTTGCTGTGTCATCACAGGCAAACCATTTAAATCCTCTGAGCCCCAGTTTCTTTTTTCTACCTACCTACCTATCCATCCATCCATCCATCCATCCGTCTTCTATCTTCATCTATCACAGCAGGTTGTGGTAAAGAGGAAAAGAGGAAGTATAAAGAGGGAGACACTTTGAAAACTGCAAATGCACAAATTAATAGCAATGGACAAGGGCTTAGGACTAAGGCCTAAACTTGGGCTTTCTTTGTCTGAGGGTTTCTGGGATTTGAGGCAAGAGTGAGGCAGGGAGTGTGGGCCAGGGGATGATGACTCCCCAGATAGTTTCATGAGGTGGTCCCAGGGCCAAGTCAACATGACTGTCATTAAGTGTGAAAGAAATGAGCATCACACGTGGGAGGAGGAGAGTAGTGTGATGTGGGATCTTAAGTTGGGAGCTGAGGACCTGTTAGACCTGGATCCTGGACTAGAAGGAGGGCAGTGGGAGAAGTGTGGAAAGAGCCTGAACCAGACCAAATGGAGCCTTTTCTGGACCCCTGTTTTTTCATTCTCCTCATGTGCTGTTGGATATAGAGACTGTCAATTTCCTGCTTGGTTACCCCTTAAAATAATTTTTCAAACTGTATGTCTTTTCAAATTATTCATTTGTGCATATTTCAAAATGCATAGTAACACTATCATTTGACAAAAAAACAAAAACCACTATATGTCTCTTCACATGTGTTTAAGTTAACATTTAAAACATTTATTCATCAACTTAAATCATTGCAAAGGATATAATCTCTGGTGAATCAAAAATAGGAAATTTAAAAAATAAAAACCTAATATGACTTCTTCACTGTTTCCAGGACAATCTAATACCACAGCAATTTGATATCTACCATAATTGATTTTAATATACACCTACAAGCTTGTCTTTAGTAGGCAAAATTTATTTCATTTACTCCTTAAAGTTGTATTTCCACTCTACTTTCTTCACATAATTTTATGTTAATGTGATACATTTTATGCCTAAAATCCTCTCATTGATCATCCATAATTATCTGCAGCAAAAATATGTATATAACTTGAATTTAATTTTGTACATTTCAGTTTGAAGGTAATGTTTAGATCCTGTAGCCAAATAACTCTACATATTAAAGAAATAATTCTAGACTGAATTATCATTATAGATACACTTAATATCTGATTTATCACACAGATTTTTATTAATATTAAATATAAAAGTTAAAATTTTGTTGGTAAAACCAGTTTTCATCAGTACTAAATTAAGATGCATCTATTTCCTAAAATAGATGGCAATCCTCACCAACATTAATCTTATTTTACAATTATTGTTGTTATAGTTATTGTACACACTATGAAACATTTTTCATGAAAATGAACATGCAAATGAAAGGAACTTTATCATAGCAATGTCAGTTACCAAGCTCCCTGGGATAGGGTGATCTATCATCAAAATGATTTTTAATGATCCAATTTCTGATGGCTCATTTAGGTCTTCCCTCAATTTTCATGAAAGTAAAGTATTAGAAATCATCTGAGTGCAAAAAGATTTCATACTAAATCAATAGACTCTTTCACTTTCTCAAAAAACACCATTTTATCTGGCACCCAAGAGATCTGTGGGCCCTGGAGATACTCATCATAGAAAGCAGAGGGAGAGAGGCAGGTCTCACATTCATGGAGAGGTCTTTGTAGAAAGCAAGACCCTCTGCCCACCTGGGACCGCTTACTGCCGCTCAGCTCTCGGCAGAGCAACCTTTGGGAGTGTGCACAGACAGGCTGTGGATCTTCAATTTTTTTAATCCATGCACTCATGTAGTCTTAGCAAGCATTCACATACCACCAAGCAGGTGGGGGTCCAATTGTGAAGGCTACCCCCTTGGACTGTCTGGGACCTGATTCCCACTGACCTGGGAGCTGAGTCTCAACAGAGCTGGCAACCCTGGACAGTGGAGGATTCCCTGATCTCTCCAGCTGGCATTGTCCAAACTGGGTTGGGGCGGGGACTGGGGGGCATTTGTGCACATTGAAATGTGAGTGATCCTCAGTGAAGACAGAATCCCAGTTGAAAAACATTTGGAAAAAGCTCCCTTTTATTTCCCCTTCTTAGAGATTTGTAATCAAACCAGAATATTAAAGGCTAAAGAAAGCTGTGTAACTTTCTTTAGTGCAGAATTTTGAAACCAGTTTGCTCCCCCACCCCAATTTTTTCTCACAAAGAACACACAGTTGTACAGAAAGAGACTTTCAATCATCTGCTCTGATCCCCAGAGCTCCAGACTGAGTCTCCTGTGACTTCATACAAGGTCTGACTTGTTCATGACAACTACAGGCCTCTCTAGTCTCCAGGGGCCCTGAGATTGGTTGGTTTTCATGGATTGTTACCTGCTGGGCACATTGCCGGGAAGAGCTGCTAGGAAGACTCTGCCCCAGTCTTCCTACTGGTGTTACCCATTTTTAGATGGATGTTCTGGTACAACAGGAAGGTTTCTGTGCTACTGACGTAGGGGCAGCCCTCACTGCAGCCATGAACTTGAAGCCTTATGATCAGCTCTCAAATAACCACCAGTGGAGGGTCAGTTTGGTGCCTCCCGAGCTGTCTCTCTGGGCCCCACGGTCCATTACGTTGTGGGCCAAGTCAAGAGAGGACTATAATTAGATGCAGAGTACAATTAAAATCAAACATATATGAGTGGTATGTGTGTGTGAGAAAGAGACTGTGTCTCATCATATAACTCTCTTTATTACATCCAGAGCCACATGGATTGTAATCATCTGGTTTGAATTGTCCATTTTTTCATTGCCAAGCATGAAGAGTTGGCTACATTATCGTGATGAAGATGAGAATACAGAGTTCAAGTACTACCGCCGGGGAAAGACGTCCCTGAAGCTGTTCACTATATGGGAAAGAGGGCTGGGTCACCTGACTTGGGTCACATTTTGGAACATCACAGGCATTCGATCTAAGACACCACCACTGACAATACACAAGAACAAGTCCTTGCTATCCTTTCCTCCAGGAAGACACTAGGGCTTCAATTTAGAAATCAGTCAATAAGGTATGCAGCAGTGCTGAACACTTTGATTAATGCGGAGACCCAGTCAGACTCTCCACCCTGACAGCAGCTCAGAACTCAAACAAATCCGTCGTACCTGCTGGGAAAGAAGATTGAAGTGTGAGCTGATGAAGCATCTCTGTTCTTGGAACACAGGAACCGTGAAACGTGTCTGCCTGTCCCTTCACTCTGCACACCGCCTTCACTCTACACAGAACAAGACAGCTGATGAGAACCAGAGGCCAACCACATGGATGACTGGTCCAGCCTCAACTGGAGCTGGCTTGGCCCGTGGGAAGTCTCTGCTCTCACCTGTGAAGCTGCAAAATAACCAATGCATTTTTTTCCCCCAATGCATTTTTATAAGCATCTGCAAAGCAAGGAGAACAGAACTCAGAACAGCTGGAGAAATGAGATAAGGCATCAAAACTAGTTTTTTATCTTAAAACCACTAGAGATTTCCTGGGAAATCATCCACCCAAACTCCTTTTTATGGGAATACAAGGGGAGCAGAAATCAAACGGTTTGCCTCCAGGTGAAGGGGGAGAGTGATCAGCACTTCACGTCATGGGTTCTAGATGTTAAGTTTCAGAGAAACCTGCCAGGGAAGTGCCAGGGAATAAACATCACACAGTTAGTCTGTGAGCAGGATACTCTACATGCTCGGTGAAACCTCCTGGACAAATTCTGCTTAAAATTTCTTTTTAATGTTTTGCAGGATAGCTGGGGAAGAAGAGCAGGGTGAGGAAAACAAAGTAACAAGATTAAAGATTTTTCCATGTAATGAAACAGGCAAAATACAATCTCAAATAATAACATGTCTAAGCGTAAGTCTTAAGGAATACAACTTTCTTTATTAAACAAGAAGTAACTTTTAATTAGACTAATCATCCTCCTTTGGTTTCAAATAGTCCTGACCCTCTTCTTAAGATGCTCATTGTCTATGTCCTTCATGTGTCTTATGATCATAATTTTAACTCTTTAAAGTAGCTGGATGATATAAATATGGATCTGTGAAAAGCAGGATATATATATATACACACACACACACACACACACACACACACACAATAAATACGTCATGTCAAGCTTTCCTACCATTTACCAACTTATTA
Organism: Cervus canadensis; assembly: GCF_019320065.1. Classification (NCBI taxonomy): domain Eukaryota; kingdom Metazoa; phylum Chordata; class Mammalia; order Artiodactyla; family Cervidae; genus Cervus; species Cervus canadensis. The sequence goes on along the minus strand of NC_057395.1, from coordinate 2,773,196 downwards.
AAATTTTTTTTTAAAAATATGGTACAATTGACAAAGAACACTGAAAAAACAAGGAGATGATGTTGCTGAATCAGGAACTTCTGGCTTCTTATCCTTTATAACTCCTCTGAAGGTCATTAACAAGATCATTCTTTTAAATCCCTGGACATGCTGTGCCACTATGCCATCTTTACTGTAGGTTTATGTATGTTCATAACATCCTTGCTTAACAACTATCATAGGAAGTGAATTCTGTTCATTCATCTCAAATATCTTGTTCATTCCCCATCAGTCAGGGCCCAGGCCATGTCCCAGCCCCCCCAAGCTAGTCTTCTCTCCCAACCACACTAGCTCACTTCCACGCAACTTCCTCCTAAATTCCTGCCACACTCTCTTTGGTATCACTGAAAATTCAAAACTTACCACCTGACATTGTCATTCATATATATATATATATATATATATAATATATAAACTTATATAAAATATAGTATGTAAGATATATGTAAAATATAATATATAGAAATTATAAAGAGCCCCTTGAAATAAAGAATTCCACTGAATTGGTTCCAGATGCCTTGGTGTATTTTTTCTTGTCCTCTACTTGTATGACAGTCATTTGAAATTCAACTATTATTAGAACTGCAAGAAAGAGAGGAATAGGATCTTACCTCCTGGAGTTCCCATGTCAGTACTTTTATCCACGTTCCCTGGTCTCATGCTCCCTTGAGCTTTCCTTTCTCTTTCTCTCATGTCCCACTTTTTTATTCTTTTTATATGTTTTTCTACAATATTTTCTCTTTACCTTTTTTTTTTGGAGTATGTTTCATTCCATTCTTTACTATTTGGTCTCTCTCAGAAGCAGAAGTACACACACACACACACACACACACACACACACGTTCCCACACCAGCTCCGTGTTTAGCTGCTGTTTGACTGGGCTGCCTCTGTGTTTGACTCACGTTTTCATATTCCACAATATTACCACATGCCAGGAGAGGCAACCATTTTCCTGTCTGCTTCTCATTTTGACCCACGTTACACTAAAATGAAGCAAAAGGAAGGGTCGCAGACAGACCATTGAATGCTTTGTTTAAGATGCTGGCCTTTCAGAATTACATTTCACGTTTTCCAAAGAGGAGCCCGTGTATCAGAGCTCTGGCCAGTCATTTGGCGCCTTCTACAGGACACAAAGAGCCACAGGCTGGGAAAATCAAATCTGATTTAATGAATCTGATTTAATTCAAGGTGGCCACCATATACCTAGAACAACTCTGAATAAACTGTTTCCTGCTGTCAAAATAATTGTACTACCCAAAGCAATCTACTGATTCGATGCAATTTGTATCAAATTACCAGCGGTGTTTCTCATAGAACTAGAACAAAAAATTTTACAGTGTGTATGGAAATAGAAAAGACACTGAATAGTCAAAGCAATCTTAAGAAAGAAAAGCAGGAGCTGACAGAACCAGGCTCCCTGACTTTAGACTACACTACAAGCTACAGTAATCAAAACAAAGTGTGGTACTGGCACAAAAATCGAAATATATTGCATAGACCAATGCAACAGGATAGAAAGTCCAGAGAGAAACCCACGCAACTGTGGTCAATTAATCTAGGACAAAGGAGGCAAGACTATACAATGGAGAAAAGACAGCCTCCTCAATAAGCAGTGCTGAGAAAACTGGACAGCTACATGTATAAGAATGAAATCAGAACACTCCCTAACACCATCCACAAAAATAAACTCAAAATGGACTAAAGACCTAAACATAAGGACAGACACTACAAAACTCTTAGAGGAGAACACAGGCAGAACACTCTGCCACAAATCACAGCAATGCATCTTTTTGACCCAACCCTTAGAGTAATGAAACTAAAATCAAAAGTAAGCAAATGGGACCTAATTAAACTTAGAAGCCTTTGCACAGCACAAGATATCATAAACAAGACAGAAGAAAACCCCCAGAATGAGGGACAATATTTGCAAATGATGCAACTGACAGATTACTCTCCAAAACATTCAAACAACTCAAAGAGCTCAATATCAAAAAACAAACAACCCAAGCAAAAAATGAGTGTAAGATCTAAATAGACATTTCTCTAAAGAACACTTACCGATGACCAAACAGCACATGAAAAGATGTTTAGAAAGGATGCTCAACATCCCTAATTAATAGAGAAGTGCAGAAATACTACAATGGGGTATCATTTCACACCAGTCAGAATAGCCACCATAAAAAATCTATACACAATAAGAGCTGGAGAGGATGTGGAGATAGGGAACCCTCCTACAGTGTTCCTGGGAATGTAACTAGGTACACCCACTGTGGAGAACAGTATGAAGGTTTCTTGAAAAACTAAATATAGAGTTGCCATATGATTCAGCAATCCCACTCCTGGTCAATTATCTAGAGAAAAACATAATTTAAAAAGATACATGCACCCCAATGTTCATTGCAGCAATATTGACAATAGCCAATACATGGAAGCAACCTAAGTGTCCATCAACGATGAATGGATAAAGAAGATGTGGCACACACACACATATACACAACGGAGTATTACTCAGTCATAAAAAGAATGAAATAATGCCATTTGCAGTAACATGGATGGACCTAGAAATTTTCATACTAAATGAAGTTAACTCAGAGAGAGAAAAACAAATGCCACATGATATCACATAAAGGTGGACTCTAATAAAAAAAATAAGCTTATTTACAAAATAGGAACCAACTCACAGATCTCAAAATCAAATTTATAGTTACCAAAGGGGAAACATGGGGGGAGGGATAAATTAGGAGACTGGAATTAATATATATACACTGCTGCTGCTGCTGCTGCTAAGTCACTTCAGTCGTGTCCGACTCTGTGCGACCCCATAGACGGCAGCCCACCAAGGTCCGCAGTCCCTGGGATTCTCCAGGCAAGAACACTGGAGTGGGTTGCCATTTCCTTCTCCAATGCATGAAAGTAAAAGTGAAAGTGAAGTCGCTCAGTCATGTCTGACTCTTAGCGACCCCGTGGACTGCAGCCTACCCGGCTCCTCCATCCATGGGATTTCCCAGGCAAGAGTACCGGAGTGGGGTGCCATTGCCTTCTCCGATATATATACACTACTATGCATAAAATAAAAATAGCCAGTCAGTCGTGTCTGACTCTTTGTGATCCTATGGACTGGAACCTGCCAGACTCCTCTGTCCACGGGGTTTTCCAGGCAAGAATATTGGAGTGGGTTGTGATTTCTTTCTCCAGAAGGAATAGAAATAGATAATAAGGACCAAGAAAATATTACAGGGAATTTACTCAATAACCTATATGGGCAAAGAATGGGAAAAGAAGGGATATATGTGTGAATCACACACATATACATGTTTTATGTACACACATATATATAACTGATTCAGTTGTACACCTGAGACTAGAACAGCACTGTAAGTCACATAGACTCCAAAAAATTTTTAACAATTATTTCCTGCTGGGACAAGGCTTTATATCCTTTCAGAACAAATCTCTCCAGCTCCCAATAAATATCTCAGAAGCTACAGGGTCTTTCCTATGACTTCCTTCCATTTTCTTTGCAGTTTCGTAAAGTGCCTTTATTCAGTCCAATGAGTCCTGAGCACTGAGGGGCCCAGTGGCAACCAGTAACAAGCAACGTGAGAAAAGAAGCCGCATTTTGCTTGTTTTTGCATCTCTATCATCCAGCACAGAGCCTGGATTCTGGAATTGGTTGGTTTGGGGTGTGCAGCTTTTGAAGGACATAATGTGTATTTAATATATGAGGTAGAGGAATATGACACACAGATTATTTTAAGAAGAGAGATTTTTCTAGATGTTCCAGCCTAGGTGGGTTATGAATGAAAAACTCCTAACTCGGAACCCTCTCTCTGTCTCTTAAATCTATTAAAAATAAAGGAGGACACAGAAAAAGAAAAACTAATGGAAACGGAGTAGGACCTTGTGAGGACCTGCCCACAGACCCTGCCTTCTGTTTGTAGAAAAGCTTTAGCCTCTGAGGCTTTGCCCAAAGAGCAAATGTAATCAGAGAAGTGAGAAAATGCTAAAACAAATGAAAACCGTTGGGCAAGACAAAATAACAATAGTTAAACCTTCAAACAAAGTCAAGGACCTTTAATTCCTCCTCAAGGGCTGTCGATAACATTCTGAGCCATATCCTTGAATTCTTCTGCAGATACTGAAATGCCCACCAGGTGGAAGAAGTTAACTGCACGTTGACTAAACCTATGGACACCCCAGACAGTTGAAACCTGATGTTTGATGATACTGACTCCTCAAGTCACCCAGTTACCTCACCACCAACCAGTCCAGAAGGATGTACACAAGCTGTCAAGCATCTCACACTCTCACCCCTAACTCTGCCATCAAAAACCCTTCCCTGACTGAATTTGGGGGACAATGGATACATATATATGCATGGCACAGTCACTCTGCTTTGCACCTGAAACTATCACCACCTTGTTCGTTGGCTATACTCCAATATAAAATAAGTATTTTTTTAAAAAATTGTTTTCATCCTTAGGAAACCTAGGCCACATATTTTTCTTTATTCTAGTTTACCAAAAGGTGCATTCATTTTTCCCCAAGTATTCTAACTATTGGGAAATGTTTAAAATTTTGTTGATTCTCTCATAAACTAGCCTGTCCTCCTTGGAAAGAAAAGATTAACAGTTTCATACCAAACTTGGGGACATATATTTCTATACTGCTATCTCTATATCTACTCCTGTGTGTGTGTTTATGTGTGTCTATATCTAGCTATTTCTCCATACTGGAAATATGCTGTGTAGTATTTTGAAGTTTGCCTTGCTTAACAATAAATCACTGACATTAAAAAAAAAAAAACAAAAAAAACACCAACAATAAAACCCTTCCCGGGAAGCCATCAGAGACTTTGGGTCTTTTGAGAAGGAACCCTCTGTTCTCCTTGCCTGGCCCCACATTGGGCACCTTGCAAGAAACACCACAATTTCCTTCATCACGACCTGGTGTCAGTAGACTGGTTTGACTGTGTATTGGGCAAGTGGACCCAAGTCTGGGTGGGTAACAAAATCAATAACAAACTCCTGCAAGAGGACAGGAAGGAATATATAGATTGTATTATAGGTTCTCCATAAAACCTAGCCTAGAATTGGAGAAATACTAGACAATTTCAATATTCTCCTTAAAAGTGATAGTTTAGATATCTGCCCAGTGTGATGGTTAATTAACCTGTTGACTTGGCTATAATATGATCCCAGCTGTTTGGTCAAACACCAGTTGAGACGTTTCTGTGAAGGTATATTTTAGATGTGATTAGTATTTAAATCAGTAACTTTGAATAAAACTGATTACCCTCCATAATGTCCAGGGGCATCATCAGTTAACAGCTGTCAGGGCAAAGACTGAGGTTCCTCGAAGTAGAAGGATGCTTTCAAATTGTGGTGCTAGAGAAGACTCTAGAGAGGCCTTTGGAGGTGGGGGGTGGGGTCCAGGGTGGATGGATACAGGACGGGCAGACACATGAACGCCCATGGCTGATTCATGTTGATGTAAGGCAAAAATCATCACAATACTGTAAAGTAATTAGCCTCCAATTAAAATAAATAAATTTTTTAAAAAACAAAAATAAAAAAAAAACAAGAACTACATAGACCTTTTGAGATTTTTTTTAAAGTTATGGAACATGATGAATAAATGAGGGGGATATTTTTTACTATGACTGCTCATGCTTTCACATTTTTCATTAGCTATGTACAAGAAAAATTATTTAACATAGCATCTGTTATCCAAACAATGGAAAAAGATGCCATTTACCATTTTCAGTGTATTTCAGGGATCAATGTCTAAATTTAATTCATACGTTTGGCAACATACCTTTTGTTAGTTCTCTAGTTATACTCCTGGCCAACTCCCGCTGCATCTGAAATAAGTCAAATATTATTTATGTTTAAGTTAAGCAAGAGATATTATCATAGGAATGACACAGACTGACTAAATGTGACATTTAAATAATACTTTTAGAGACTAGACCTAACTTGAAGATTACTTAAGTAGAAAAATAATCCCAGAAATAAAAGAAAATGAATTCCCACTTATTCTGCTTTTAGATAGCAGAGAACATATATATGGAATGCTATTTAGATTAATCTGATAAAAAGTACAATAAATACCAGTCTATCGAGAACATACAATTTCAGAGAATTAGGGAATCACGCATAGTCCTAGGAATGATCTACAAGACTACTAATCTTCTCCCCTAAAAGCTCCTGCCCTAAATACATACTTCCAAGACCTTTATTTTGATTTCTAGGTGAGGATCCTGTTCAAATGGAGGAAGTAGTTTGAAATCAAATTGTTAGTAAGGAGAACACATCTGTGATTTTCTTTAAACTTTTCCATTTAACAAAAACACAGAAAGGTGAGAAAATTATACACAAGAAAACAAAGAACCAGCAGGTTTTAATTCTAAAGATGTTCAGTGAGAAGGATTCTCTCATAACTGTTAGTTTCTGAACTACGTCCCATAGAAGGGGAAGATCCCACAGGGGTCACTGCAGACTTGTAGAACAGAGAAATCACAGTTTCAGGGTCTCTGGCCACTCCTTTAGCTAAAGGGCTCTACACTTGTCTCCATTATATATAATATTGTTCCACGGAAAAGTTTTTTTTTGTTTTTTGTGGTTTTTTTTTTTTTTTGAAAGAAAGATTGTTTTCTTTGGGGAAAAAAAAAACTTTTTGTAAGGGATGAGACTCATTGATTTACTCAAAGTTCCTAATTCTACAAAAGAAGTAACAAAGCCAATGGCCTTCTGAGTCCTATGCCAGCTACTTCCTCAGATTAAGAAAAAACACATAGATTTTTAACTATAACATAGAGAAAAGGAATACGTAAAACCTTGTTTATAGTTCAATAATGCTTGTGGCATGACATGACGTAGTAGCTTTCTAACTAAATCATATGCCTTAAAGGCATGAACAAGAATAAATTAATATCGAACTCCTACTTGGAGAAGTTGATATATTTAATGTTTAAAGCATGCATTTTTTTAAACACAGGAAAGGGAACTTGAAGGAGAAAATCTTTATTTGAATCAAGCAGGCCAAAACTGAAGAGATTCATCCTTCAAAGGATGTTTGCTTCCTCCAGATAAAACCTGGTTTATTATAATGAGTCAACAAATGAATTATCCACATTTTGGGTTATTTAGGACAGAATTTAAAACACACAACAGATCTCTCTTTACTGTCTGTCATACTTCTATCCAAGCTCTCACCATTAGTTAGTTTATACAAAAAGTATGAGTGTAATCTCAACTATAATCTAAATCTGGTCAGAAATTACAGTTGAACTTCATTTCCTCAGCCTGAAGTTTCAAGGGGAGGACTTATACTCCTACCCTCCACGTGAGAAGAGAGGAGATTTACCTAATGTGTGATTAGGGACAAGGAATTAAGAAGTGCTTGCGTGGTTCCAAATTTCTTTTTGAAAAGATGTTATGTGCCCACAGCACCGTGAACTTGGGTCTGCAGTAGGCAGCCTGCCCCTGGGAGGGGGGTCAAGCATTTGCTTCCTCCTCTGAGGCCTGCGTGGGGCAGTGTCTGACTTGGGATGAAGTGTTGGGAGGCCCGCTGTGACGGCGCAGCTAAAGCACGTCCTCCAGGTTCACGGCTCTCAAGTACTAAGACCCAACGTAGCCGCAGTGCTGTCGATGAAACCTTAGATTGCTCTCCTATGATGGCAAGAAGCCAAATGAGAAAACGGGTTGAGACTGCATTTAACAAGGGCTACTTTTATCTGCACCATAAACATCATAAAAACACCATCAAAACAATAAACCCGGGTGCACTGACTGAAATAGATATTTTAATCACAATGATTACACAATGAAAACTAGTTGCAATTTAAAGACTCCCCATCATTGCTATCTCAGTCATCATTAATCCAGGTGATGTCAAGACAGAGACAAAAGTGAGCTTCATTTACAATTTTTAAATATTTGATTTAACTACAAATTTAGAAACATTCTACAACTGCTCAGCAAGATATTGTTTAGAAATTTAAATTTAAAAAAAAAGAGAAAGAAAACAAATACCACCAAAACTTAAGGGATGGAGCAAAAGAAATTCTCAGAGGAAATTTTATAACAATAAATGTGTACATTAAGAAAAAAGAATGTTCTCAGATAAGCACCCTAATAAGGAACCAGAAAAAGAAGAACATACCAAGCCCAAAGTTAATATAAAGAAGGTAAAGAACAGAATGGAAATATATGATATAGAAACTAAAAAATAACATAAAATCAATGAAACTAATAAGATCTGTTTGTTTAAAAATATAAACAAATCTTTAGCTAGACTCATCAAGAAAAAGAAAGGACTGAAATAAAATTCTAAATGAAGAAGACATTACAAATGACAAGATACAAGAACAAAGGATCATTGGAGAGTTTGATGAACAATTATATACCAAAAAATCTGATATCCTAGTAGATATGGACAAATTGCTATTTGTCCTCAAATATCCAAAAGTTCCTCAAATATCTAAAAAACTCTTTCTTACTGTAGGCTTCTTTGAGACACTATGTAAGGTTATTACTATGTGACTTAGGTCTCTTTTACGTTTCTTTCACATTAGAACATTTCCCACTCCTTTCCCATGTCATTGAGTAGCTAGAAAATACTGGGCTCAGAGTCCTGAAGAACTGGCCACACTCTGAATATGTTGCAAAGCCATTTCTTAAACTGTGAACCCCCTGGCCAGCTATGAGTTCCAGATACGTATTGTTTGATATGGTGGACACTCTGCACTGTCTCACTTTGGGAAACTGGTGCATGTAACATCTGTGCCCACAGCACCCTACTCCTCCCCTGGATCCACTTAGAACCCCAAGCAGTAGCTTTCCTCTCTAGGAGGTCCCTAACGGTTTTCCAAGGAGAGCTGAAAAGCAGAGTAGTATTTCCACAATCCAGAGACCCAGAAGCCTGGGGCTGTGTAGGTGCTCTGCTGGGAAAGAACCAAAGTTGATTGTTTCAGGAAAACAAACAGCCAACAGTATCTGTGTTCCAGAAGCTCTTATCACAAACACATGTAGAGGACTTGCTGAGGCTCAGCGGCAGAGGTGCCACATCTGTTCTGGCAGGCAGACAGCAAGCAGCAGCTTTGGTGCTCAGGTGGATTTGCATGTGAACCCAAGTCGCTCCTTTCCTTGTACTTACACAGCCTGCATCAGCAGGTCAGAAACAGTAATATGGTAGAAGCTCCCGCAGCTCAGAGCACCTGGAGCCAGCGCCTTGCTCTGGATGCTAAGGCTCCTGGGAAGGAAGGATTTACGGGCTGGCCAGGGGGCCTCTTCTACACACCAGCCCAGCAGCACTGGCAGCTTGTCCTGGCCACATGTTGCATGGTGGCTTCAACGTTCTAAACATCTAGGCTGGAACTCATGCCTTCTGAGTTCCCACTCACCTGGGCTACTTTCAGGGTCCAGTCTCCTTCCAATAATCCAGAGGAGCCTGAGAGGAACCCCTGGAGAAATCAGAAGTGAAAAACTCTAAGATACTCCTTTTGATGAACTAAGAGAGCAGCTCAAATGCAAACATGCACGCGCTTCAGTCTGGATGAACACACGCTGGCTGGCTGTCAGCTTTGAGCCAGGCTTGGTGCTCGGCACTGGGGTGTATGGAGAATATTCCAGACGACTCCAGACTGGAATATCCCACTCCTCCCAATGCTTTCAATCTGAGAACAGATTGAATAGATATCAAATGATTCTAATAAAATACCACTAGCATCTGTGAAGGCTTTCCAGGTGGCAGAGTGGTAAAGAATCTGCCTTCCAATGCAGGGGATGCAGGAGAGCACAGGAAGATGCCCTGGAGAAAATGGCAACCCACTCCAGTATTCTTGCCTGGTCAATCCCATGGGCAGAGAAACCAGGCAGGCCACACAGTCCATGGGGTCGCAGAGAGTTGGACCAAACTTAGCGACTGAGCACGCACACAAGTATCTTTTGCACAGGACATTACAAACTTCACAAACACTGGCCATGAATAGTAAATTAATCTATAAATTGATTCCGAATTCACAGATGGATAGTAGTAGGCGGGTGTTTAGAGTCAAGAGATATCAGAAAAAATTCTGACTTACCATTAATAACTTGCCTTATGATCTCAGGCAACCCCTCCACCTCGCGGGAGCCCTGTGTCCTCCCTGTATGCAGCACTGGCAGCTGAAAATAAAGTGATCCTCGGTATTTGAGAATCTGGGAGAGGTGACTTTTATTCATCTTAACAATAGTAGCAGCAGCATTATTGTATGTAGACACCAGGGGTCTGGATGCTTTTTCTCCTACAGCAAAGTTTCACAGAAATAGATTTTCCTGCCGCAAATGCCAGGAGAGGTCATTTACACCGGTCTCTTTCACCCTTCCCTGCTGGGCAGTCTACGCACGTCGGTCACTGACAGTAAACCTGACTACTCAGCAAGCTGAGTTGTGCTCAGAATGAAACCAGTTGGCTGGAGCCAATCCACGAGGACAGGTAGAATAAGTCAAGGTTGCTGAACTCGGGCCATCTGCACAGTTGAACTTCCAGGTGGTCTTGGAGAGCAACCTTCGGCTGTTTATAATGTCATAGTCCTTTAGTAAATTATGTCCTGTGTGTGCTAAGTGAACTAAAATTATTTACTGTGTATCTGACTTACAGATCGACTCCTTTAAGTCCTAAGGAATCAATCACTCTGTCGTTGAGTTGTTGTTTAGTTGCTAAGTGTGTCTTAAATTTTGTGACCCTAAATCCTGACTAACTTTCAAACATTTTAAGGGCTCAGCCTCAAATGAAATACCTCACATTGAATAATAAAAATATCAAGCTCCATAGTAGGAGTAATTATTTTTTAAACTGTATGTCTGAATGCACTAAAAAAAAAACTATCCTCAAAAGTTTTCAAAAAAAATGACACAAAAGCATAGGTGAAGTCAACTTAGCCAGAAATAACTATTAATTTGGGCACTTTGAGGTAAGTTGAAACAGGTTTAGTATTTTTCTTGGTTTCTAAAAGTCAGTGTCTTTAATTAAAAATAAAACTAAAGTTAGATGACTGGTGTTTTGACATCCAACCAAGTTTTATTTCTGGTACAGCTATCCAGACTAAAACACCTCTCACAGCAAAACTTGCCCATTTTTATGTAATGTTTCTTTTTTTTGGTTTTTTTTGTTTTTTTTTTAAATTTTTTTATTAGTTGGAGGCTAATTACTTCATAACATTTCAGTGGGTTTTGTCATACATTGATATGAATCAGCCATAGATTTACACTTATTCCCCATCCCGATCCCCCTCCCACCTCCCTCTCCACCCTCTCCATTCCTCTGGGTCTTCCCAGTGCACCAGGCCCGAGCACTTGTCTCATGCATCCCACCTGGGCTGGTGATCTGTTTCACCATAGATAGTATACATGCTGTTCTTTTGAAACATCCCACCCTCACCTTCTCCCACAGAGTTCAAAAGTCTGTTCTGTATTTCTGTGTCTCTTTTTCTGTTTTGCATATAGGGTTATCGTTACCATCTTTCTAAATTCCATATATATGTGTTAGTATGCTGTAATGTTCTTTATCTTTCTGGCTTACTTCACTCTGTATAAGGGGCTCCAGTTTCATCCATCTCATTAGGACTGGTTCAAATGAATTCTTTTTGACGGCTGAGTAATATTCCATGGTGTATATGTACCACAGCTTCCTTATCCATTCATCTGCTGATGGGCATCTAGGTTGCTTCCATGTCCTGGCTATTATAAACAGTGCTGCGATGAACATTGGGGTGCACGTGTCTCTTTCAGATCTGGTTTCCTCAGTGTGTATGCCCAGAAGTGGGATTGCTGGGTCATATGGCACTTCTATTTCCAGTTTTTTAAGGAATCTCCACACTTGTAATGTTTCTTTATACTCAGCTCTCTAAGCTCCACACCATCATATCCTGTTCTAAGGAATCTTGTTCCACAGTACGTGGAAGTACACATACGTGTTCATTTCCCCTCTCTGTAAGTCCTTTCCAAATGTCTGGCAGAGAATCTGGATGAAGTGTGAAGGCCCCGGACAGTGGCCATCAGACAAGGACCACGTGCTAACACCCACCACACTCTCCAGGGCTGTATGATCAGTAAGGCTTGAGTGGGCCACCCCAGGCTCGAAAGATTCCAATTGGTTTTCTGTGACCTTGGCCTTGGGCTCTGTGATGTCGTGCATAAGGTGAAGAGTCTGAAAACAGGTGACCTGTTTCCAAACACTAACTCCACCATTTCTTGCTGGGTCATCACAGGCAAACCATTGAAATCCTCTGAGCCCCAATTTCTTCTTTCTACCTACCTACCTATCCAACCATCCATCCATCCATCTTCTATCTTCATCTATCACAGCAGGTTGTGGTAAAGAGGAAAAGAGGAAGTATAAAGAGGGAGACACTTTGAAAATTGCAAATGCACAAATTAATAGCAATCATTCAGATGATCATAGATGGACAAGGGCTTAGGACCTAGGCCTAAACTTGGGCTTTCTATTGTCTGAGGGTTTCTGGGATTTGAGGCAAGAGTGAGGCAGGGAGTGTGGGCCAGGGGATGATGACTCCCCGGACAGTTTCATGAGGTGGTCCCAGGGCCAAGTCAACATGGCTGTCATTAAGTGTGAAAGAAATGAGCATCACACGTGGGAGGAGGAGAGTAGTGTGATGTGGGATATTAAGTTGGGAGCTGAAGACCTGTTAGACCTGGATCCTGGACTAGAAGGAGGGCAGTGGGAGGAAGTGTGGAAAGAGCCTGAACCAGACCAAATGGAGCCTTTTCTGGACCCCTGTTTTTTCATTTTCCATATGTGCTGTTGGATACAGAGACCGCCAATTTCCTGTTTGGTTACCCTTAAAATAATTCTTTAAACTATATGCCTTTTCGAATTATTCATTTGTGCATATTTCAAAATGCATATTAATACTATCGTTTAACAATAACAACAAAAAACACTATATGACATTTCACACCTGTTTAAGTTCACATCCAAAACATTTCTTCATCAATCTAAATAGTTGCAAAGGATATAATCTCTGGTGAACCAGAAGCAGGAAATATTTAAAAGTAAAATCCTAATATGACATCTTCACTGTTTCCAGGACAATCTAATACCACAGCAATTTGAGATCCACCATAATTCATGTTAATATACACCTATAAACTCATCTTTAGTAGGCAGAAGTTATTTCATTTACTCCTTAAAGTTCTATTTCCACTCTACTTTCTTCACATAATTTTATGTTAATGTGATACATTTTATGCCTAAACCTTTCATTGATCACTAATATTTATCTGCAGCAAAAGTATGTATATAACTTGAATTTAATTTTATACATTTTAATTTGAAAGTAATGTTTAAATCCTGTAGTCAAGTAGCTCTAGATATTAAAGAAATAATTCTAGACTGAATTATTATTATAGATGCTATTAATATGTGACTTATCACAACAGGATTTCATAAATATTATTAAATATAAAAAGTACAATGTTATTGGTAAAACCAGTTTTCACCAGACTTACTAAATTAAGATGCATCTATTTCCTAAAATAGATGACAATCTTCACCAACATTAATCTCATTTTACAATTATTGTTGTTTCAGTTATTCTACACACTATGAAACATTTTTCATGAAAATGAAAGGAACTTTATCATAGCAATGTTCATTACCAAGCTCTCTGGGATAGGGTGATCTATCATCAAAATGATTTTTAATGATCTAACTTCTGACAGAGCTCAATTTGGTCTTCTCTCAGTTTTCATGAAAGCAAAGTATTAGAAATCATCTGAGTTGCAAAAAGATTTCACACTAAATCCATAGACTCTTTCACTTTCTCAAAAACACTATTTTGTCTGGCACTCGAGAGATGTGTGGGCCCTGGAGAAACTCATCATAGTAAGCAGAGGGAGAGAGGCAGGTCTCACCTTTATGGAGAGGTCTTTGTAGAAAGCAAGACCCTCCACCCACCTGGGACCAATCACTGTTGCTCAGCTCTTGGCAGAACAACCTTTGGAAAGGGTGCACAGGCAGGCTGTGGATCTTCAGTTTTTTTTAAATCCACGTGTTGATGTAACCTTAGCAAGAATTCACATACCATCAAGCAGTCCAATTGTGAAGGCTACCCCCTTGGACTGTATGGAAAATCCTGAAAGAGTTGGGCATACCAGGCCACCTGACCAGCCTCTCGAGAAACCTGTATGCAGGTCAGGACACAACAGTTAGAACTGGGCATGGAACAACAGACTGGTTCCAAATAGGAAAAGGAGTACGTCAAGGCTGCATATTGTCACCCTGCTTATTGAACTTATATGCAGAGTACATCATGAGAAACGCTGGGCTAGAGGAAGCACAAGCTGAAATCAAGATTGCCGGGAAAAATATCAATAACCTTAGATATGCAGATGACACCACCCTTATGGCAGAAAATGAAGAAGAACTAAAAAGTGTCTTGATGAAAGTGAAAGAGGAGAGTGAAAAAGTTGGCTTAAAGCTCAACATTCAGAAAACTAAGATCATGGCATCTGGTCCCATCACTTCATGGCAAATAGATGGGGGAAACAGTGGCTGACTTTATTTTTCTGGGCTCCAAAATCACTGCAGATGGTGATTGCAGCCATGAAATTAAAAGACGCTTGATCTTTAGAAGGAAAGTTATGACCAACCTAGACAGCATATTAAAAAGCAGAGACGTTACTTTGCCAACAAAGGTCTGTCTAGTCAAGGCTATGGTTTTTCCAGTGGTCATGTATGGATGTGAGAGTTGGACTGTGAAGAAAGCTGAGCGCCGAAAAATTGATGCTTTTGAACTATGGTGTTGGAGAAGACCCTTGAGAGTCCCTTGGACTGCAAGGAGATCCAACCAGTCCATCCTAAAGGAGATCAGTCCTGTGTGTTCACTGGAAGGAATAATGTTGAAGCTGAAACTCCAATCCCTTGGCCACCTGATGTGAAGAGCTGACTCATTGGAAAAGACCCTGATGCTGGGAAAGATTGAGGGCAGGAGGGAAAGGGGACGACAGAGGATGAGATGGTTGGATGGCATCATCAATTCAATGGACATGGGTTTGGGTGAACTCCAGGAGCTGGTGATGGACAGGGAGGCCTGGCGTGTTGCGGCTCATGGGGTCGCAAAGAGTCAGACACGACTGAGCGACTGAACTGAATTGAACCCCCTTGGACGGTCTGGGAGCTGATTCCCACTGACCTGGGGGCTGAGTCTCAGTAGAGCTGGCAAGCCTGCACAGCGAGGGATCCCCTGACTTCTCCAGCTAGCATTCTCCAGACTGGGTTGGGGCGGGGGCACAGGGGCGGCATTTGTGCACATTGAAATGTGAGTGATTCCCAGTGAAGATGGAATCTCAGTTGAAAAACATTTGGGAAAAGCTCCCTTTTATTTCCCCCTCTTAGAGATTTGCAATCAAACCACAATATTAAAGGCTAAAGAAAGCTGTTTAACTTTCTTTAGTGTAGAATTTTTGAAATCAGTTTGCTTCCCCACCCCAATCTCTTCTCCCAAAGAACACACAGTTGTATAGAAAGACTTTAAATCATGTGCTCTGGTCCCCAGAGCTCCAAACTGAGTCTCCTGTGAGTTCATACATGGTCTGACCTGTTCATGACAGCTGCAGGCCTCTCTAGTTTCCTGGGGACCTGAGATTGGTTGGTTTTCAAGGACTGTTACCCTCTGCCCCAGCCTTTACTGACGTTACCCGTTTTTAGAGGGACGTTCTGGTACAACAGGAAGGTTTCTGTGCTACTGATGCAGGGGCAGCCCTCACTGCAGCCATGAACTTGAAGCCTTATGATCAGCTCTCAAATAACCACCAGTGGAGGGTCAGTTTGGTGCCTCCCTAGCTCAACATCAGTCCTTCCAATGAACACCCAGGACCGATCTCCTTTAGGATGGACTGGTTGGATCTCTCTGCGCAGTCCAGGGGACTCTCGAGTCTTCTCCAACACCACAGTTCAAAAGCATCAATTCTTTGGCACTCAGCTTTCTTTCTGGGCCCCACAGTCCATGACAGTGTTGGCCTAGTCAAGAAAGGACTATAATTAGATGCAGAGTACAATTAAAATCAAACATATATGAGTGGTATGTGTGGGTGAGAAAGAGACTGTGTCTCATCATATAACTCTCTTTATTACATCCAGAGCCACATGGATTGTAATCATCTGGTTTGAATTGTCCATCTTTTCATTGCCAAGCATGAAGAGTTGGCTACATTATCGTGATGAAGATGAGAATACAGAGTTCAAGTACCACTGCTGGGGAGAGACGTCCCTGAAGCTGTTCACTACACGGGAAAGAGGGCTGGGTCACCTGACTTGGGTCACATTTTGGAACATCACAGGCATTTGATCTAAGACACCACCACTGACAATACACAAGAACAAGTCCCTACTATCCTTTCCTCTGGGAAGACTCCAGGACTTCAAGTTAGAAATCAGTCAACATGCTGTGAACCAGTGCTGAACATTTTGGTTAGCATGGAGATCCAATCAGGTCTCCACCCTGACAGCAGCTCAGAACTCAAACAAATCCATCGTACCTGCTGGGAAACAAGGTTGGAGAGTGAGCTGGTGGAGCATCTCTGTTCTTGGAACACAGGAATTGTGAAGCATGTCTGCCTGTCCCTTCACTCCACACACCGTCTTCACTCTACACAGAACAAGATGGCTGATGAGAGCCAGAGGCCAAGCACATGGATGACTGGTCCAGTGGCAAGCAGAACTGACTGCCCCTTGGGAAGCCTCTGCTCTCTCCTGTGAAGCTGCAAAATAACCAATGCGTTTTTAAAAGCTTCTGCTAACCGAGGAGCACAGAACTCAAAACAGCTGGACGGAATGAGAGAAGGCATCAAAACTAGTTTTTTATCTTAAAACCACTAGAGATTTCCTGGGAAATTATCCTCCCAAACTCTCTTTTATGGGAAGACAAAGGGAGCAGAAATCAAATGGTTTGCCTACAGGGAAAGGAGTATGTCAAGGCTGTATATTTTCACCCCACTTATTTAACTTATATGCAGAGTACATCATGAGAAATGCTGGGCTGGATGAAGCACAAGCTGGAATCAAGATTGCCAGGTGAAAGATCGATAACCTCAGATATGCAGATGACACCACGCTTATGGCAGAAAGCGAAGAAGAACTAAAGAGCCTCTTGAGGAAAGTGACAGAGGAGAGTGAAAAAGTTGGCTTAAAACTCAACATTCAGAAAACTAAGATCATGGCATCTGGTCCCATCACTTCATGGCAAATAAATGGGGAGACAGTGGAAACAGTGACAGACGTTATTTTGGGGGGCTCCAAAACCACTGCAGATGGTAACTGCAGCCATGAAATCAAAAGACGCTTGCTCCTTAGAAGAAAAGTTATGACCCACCTAGACAGTCTATTAAAAAGCAGAGACATTGGGAATACATGTAAATCCATGGCTGATTCATATCAATGTATGACAAAACCCACTGGGAAAAAAAAAATAAAATAAAATAAAAAGTGAGTATAAGACCTGAAAAAAAAAAAAAAAAGCAGAGACATTACTTTGCCAACAACGGTTTGTCTAGTCAAAGCTATGGTTTTTCCAGTGGTCATGTATGTATGTGAGAGTTGGACTCTAAAGAAAGCTGAGCACGGAAGAATTGATGCTTTCAAGCTGCGGTACTGGAGAAGACTCTTGAGAGTTCCTTGGATGGCAAGGAGATCCAACCAGTCCATCGTAAAGAAAATCAGTCCTGAATATTCATTGGAAGGACTGATGCTGAAGCTCCAATACTTTGGCCACTTGATGTGAAGAATCAACTTATTGTAAAAGACCCTGATGCTGCAAAAGACTGAGGGCCAGAGAAGGGGGTGACAGAGGATGAGATGATTAGATGGCATGTTCGATTCGATAGACATAAGTTAAAGTAAACTCCGGGAAATGAAGGGCAGGGAAGCAAGGCATGTTGCAGTCCATGGGGTTGCAAAGAGTTGGACATAATTGAGCAATGGAACAATAACATGCAGAGGTTCACAAAGAAATGTGACTGTAAGGGGTGACTACAACTGGGAGTTGATATCAGTCAGTTCAGTTCAGTTGTTCACTTGTGTATGACTCTTTGCAACCTCATGGACTGCAGCACGCCAGGCTTCCCTGTCCATCACCAACTCCCAGAACTTAATTCAAACTCATGTCCATTGAGTCAGTGATGCCATCTAACCATCTCATCTCTGTCATCCTTTTCCTCCTGCCTTCGATCTTTCCCAGTATCAGGGTCTTTTCCAGTGAGTCAGTTCTTCACATCAGATGGCCAAAGAATTGGAGTTTCAGCTCCAGCATCAGTCCTTCCAATGAATATTCAGGACTGATTTCCTTTAGGATTGATATGTTGGCTCTCTTTGCAGTCCAAGGAACTCTCAAAAGTCTTCAACACCACAGTTCAAAAGCATCAATACTTCAGTGCTCAGCTTTCTTTATAGTCCAACTCTCACATACATACATACAACTGGAAAAACCATAGCTTTGACCAGACGGACCTTTGTTGGCAAAGTAATGTCTTTGCTTTCTAATATGCTGTCTAGGTTGATCATATATTTTCTTCCAAGGAGCAAGCATCTCATAATTTCAAGGCTGCAATCACCATCTGCAGAGATTTTGGAGCCCAAAAACATAAAGTCTCATACTGTTTCCATTGTTTCTCCATTTGCAGTGAAGTGATGGGACAGGATGCTATGATCTTAGTTTTCTGAATGTTGAGCTTAACACACTTTTTCACTCTCCTCTGTCACTTTCCTCACTTTCTGCCATTAGGGTGGTGTCATCTGCATATCTGAGATTATTGATGTTTTCCCAGCAATCTTGATTCCAGCTTGTGCTTCATCCAGCCCAGCATTTTGCATGATGTACTCTGCATATAAGTTAAATAAGCAGGGTGACAATATAAAGCCTGACGTGCTCCTTTCCCGATTTGGAACCAGTCTGTTGTTCCATGTCCAGTTGTTGCTTCTTGACCTGCATACAGATTTCTTAGGAGGCAGGTCAGGTGATCTGGTATTCCCATCTCTTTAAGAATTTTCCAGTTTGTTGTGATCCACACAGTCAAAGGCTTTAGTGTAGTCAAGAAAGCAGAAGTAGATGTTTTTCTGGAACTCTCTTGCTTTTGTAATGATCCACTGGATGTTGACAATTTGATTTCTAGTTCCTCTACCTTTTCTAAATCCAGCTTGAATATCTGAAAGTTCACAGTTCACAGACTGTTGAAGCCTGGCCTGGAGAATTTTGAGCATTACTTTGCTAGTGTGTGAGATGAGTACAATTGTGCAGTAGTTCAAACAAGCTTTGGCATTGCCTTTCTTTGGGATTGGAATGAAAACGGACTTTTTCCAGTCCTGTGGCCACTGCTGACTTTTCCAAATTTGCTGGCATACTGAGTGCAGCACTGTAACAGCATCATCTTGTAGGATTTGAATTAGCTCAACTGGAATTCCATCACCTCCACTAGCTTTGTTAGTAGCTGTGCTTCCTAAGGCTGTGACTTCACATTCCAGGATGTCTGGCTCTAGATGAGTGATCACACCTTTGTGGTTATCTGGATAATGAAGATCTTTTTTGTACAGTTCTTCTGTGTATTTTTGCCACCTCTTCTTAATATCTTCTGCTTCTGTTAGGTCCCTACCATTTCTGTCCTTTATTGTGCCCATCTTTGCATGAAATGTTCCTTTGGTATCTCTGATTTTCTTGAAGAGATCACTAGTCTTTCCTATTCTATTGTTTTCCTCTATTTCTTTGCACTGATCACTGAGGAAGGCTTTCTTGTCTCTCCTTGCTATTCTTTGGAACTCTGCATTGAGGACGGTATATCTTTCCTTTTTTCCTTTGCCTTTAGCTTCTCTTCCTTTCTCAGCTATTTGTAAGCCCTCCTCAGACAACCATTTTGCCTTTTTGATTTCTTTTTTCTTGGGAATGGTCTTGATCACTGCCTCCTGTACAATGTCATGAACCTCTGTCCATAGTTCTTCAGGCACTCTATCGGATCTAATCACTTGAATCTATTTGTCACTTCTACTGTATAATCACAAGGGATTTGATTTAGGTCATACCTGAATGGCTGCAAAGAATGTAATCAATCTGATTTCAGTATTGACCATCTGGTGATGTCCATGTGTAGAGTCTTCTCTTGTGTAGGTGGAAGAGGGTGTTTGCTATGACCAGTGCGTTCCCTTGGCAAAACTGTTAGCCTTTGCCCTGCTTCGTCTTGGACTCCAAGGCCAAATTTGCCTGTTACTCCGGGTATCTCATGACTTCCTACTTTCTCATTCCAGTCCCGTACAATTTATTTATTTATTTATTTATTTTAGATCCCCTACAATTTAAAGGACATCTTTTTTGGTTGTTAATTTCAGAACGTCTTGTAGGTCTTCATAGAACATTCAATGTCACCTTCTTCAGCATTAATGCAATTACTGGGAGTTGATACACTACTTAATAGATGATAGGGAGTAGGAGAAAAAGGCATCTTCTGAAAAACAGGTGACTTGTCTTGTGCAAGGCACTTATGGGAGAACAGATAACATTTAGGAAAGAGAAATGGTACCTTATATCCCAGAGGATATATGGGAGATAGGGGAGTTTTGTGATAATGTCTGTTTGTCTGGTGCTTTTTCCAAAAAAAAAAAGTCTTTCCCAAGACTTTTTCCAAAAAGCAAAGCAAAAATAGATAGATTGGTAGATAGGTAAAGATAAGGTGAAAAGTCTTAGGCAAATCTTATTTATGCATGAAGGAACTTTCTCTAATTTTAACACTGTCTCCAAAAGTAAATCAAAAGCCAATTAAAACTGACTCAAACACATTCCTTTCTATAGTTGAATAATACACAGCTTCTTTATCCATTCATCTATGATGGACATCTAGGTTACTTCTATGTCCTAGCTACTGTAAGCAGTGCTGCAATGAACACTGGGGTACATGTGTCTTTCTGGAATCTGCTGTATGATGAAGGGAACCCAAAGCTGGTGCTTTGTGACAACCTAGAGGGATGGAATGGGGAGGGAGGTGGGAGGGAGGTTCAAGAGGGAGGGGCCATACGCATACCTATGGCCAATTCAAGTCAATGTTTGGCACAAACCATCACAATACTGTAAAGTAATTATCCCCTAATTCAAAATAAAAATTATAAAAAGTTAATTCATTTAAAAGGTAGAAGCTCAGGCAAATCTTATTTCCCCATGAGGAAAGGCCTATGAATCTGTGTTTAAAGTTACATATAGTAAGGTTTATGTCACTATTAACAATTGTAATACATCAAAACATGGACGGAAGCCATAACAGCAGTATCTAAATCTTTAGGTCTATATATAGTGATAAAAACTGGAAAATACAAAAATGCTACCAATCAACACCAATAAATATTAACGACATGTCTGGCTGTTTGGGTGCTGTTTAAACAGTCAGTATTAGGGCTCAGTTTGAGTTTGTAAAGGGCGTCCCTGGTGGCTAAAATGGTAAAGAATCCACCTGCAATGCAGGTGACCTGGGTTTGATCCCAGGGTCTGGAAGATCCCCTGGAGAAGGGAATGGCTCCCCACTCCAGTATTCCTGCCTGGAGAATTCCATGGACAGAGGAACCTGGTGGGCTACAGTCCTTGGGGCCGCACAGAGTCAGACACGATTGAGCGACTAACTCTATCACTTAGAATATGGAAAACTCACCAGTGCTGATGTTTAAATCAGCTAAAAAGTAAGTTAGAGGCAGAGAAACATCACTTAAAATACTATATAAATTTTCATCATACACACATAATACAAAAATATTTTCCTTTAATAAAGATTTTCTCATCATGTTTAATGGGAAACAACGAAATGCCATGGAAACGGTCCAGTAGGGGAACTTTAACTATTTATCTTTCTAAATCATGTATTTTTCCTTCCAAATCTGCATATCTTGTTCTTCTGTTTACAAAAGTAGGTCATCACACACATCTGACTCATCTGCAGATCCTCGAGAAGACAGTCTAAAGGCATCAGATGCAAACTGAGCATCAGCTGAAAGAAAAGGAAAGAATTATATTCTTTACCTAAAATACTTGGGTTAACTAAGATCAGTAAAAAAAAAAAAAAAACACACACACACACAAAAAAAAAACCTGAGACCTCTCCTAGTATTCTGAAAAATGAAATCTATCTACAGATGACACAACAGAAAATCCTAACCAAGCTCACAGTTTTCTAATCTGCTCATGGTCACAGGTGAGGCTGAGTGTCAGAGCGCCTGGTTTGCTCACTTTTCATTCGTTTACTCAGTAACTATGTGCAAAGGTTCTGTGAAAAACAGTGGAGTGACAAGACGAAGGTGACCCCGTCCGCCCTGAAAAATGATATGCCCTAAACTGGAAAAACAGACAAACAGGCCATTTCCATACAGAGTCATCAACACTAAGACAGGAAAGATGGCACAAGGAACAGACAGGAGGGACAGCCAGCTTTGTGTCCATACTGGCGGCTCTTTGGTGGAGGTGATATGCATGTCGCTACCTGAAGGACAGGAAAGGACAAGAGGCAGAGGGCAGAAGCGCATAGAGACCGCAGGGGCACAGGCGAGTCTGTGGGATCCTACATGGTCGGGTGGTCAGATGCGGAGCTGAGGGGCAGAGTAAGGTGGTGAAGAGATGAGGCCGACTGCTTTGGCAGGACCCAAATGGATGTGGGTGTGTGGAGCATTTCCTGAGGCTGAAAGATAAACTGATGACGTATCAGTGACAGGGAAACTTTAGTTACCCACCCAGTGACCGCTGAACACGCGTGACTGCCTGAGTCTGCGTGTCCCAGCCTTAACCACCACCAACACTGAGATGGTGTGGACGCCACGTTTTCTGAGAATGGTGTCGGGGTAGGAAGATAGTTCCACAGGGATGGAGGAAGTAGAAGGAGAATACAGCTAGAAATAAAAAGAAATACATAGACCTTCAGAGATTGTTTTTCAAGCTATGGTGAAAGTGAAAGTGAAGTCGCTCAGTCGTGTCCGACGCTTTGCGACCCCGTGGACTGTAGCCTACCAGGCTCCTCCATCCATGGGATTCTCCAGGCAAGAGTACTGGAGTGGGTTGCCATTTCCTTCTCCAGGGGATCTTCCCAACCCAGGGATCGAACCCGGGTCTCCCTCATTGCAGGCAGACGCTTTAACCTCTGAGCCACCAGGGATGCCCTCTATATCCTCAAGGGAGCCACCATACCTCAAGCTATGGTACATGGTGAATAAATAAGGAAGAAGGATATTTTACACTATGACTGCTCATGCTTTCACATTTTTCCTTAGCTATGTATAAAAAAAATTTCACATAGCATCTGTTATCCAAACAATGGAAAGAGATGCCATTTATTGTTTACAATGTATTTCCGAAATCAATGTCTACATTAATTCATACATTTTGGCAACATACCTTCTCTTATTCCTCTAGCTATACTCCTGTCCAACTCCCGCCGCATCTGAAATAAGTCAAATATTTATCTTTAAGATAAACAAGGTATATGTTTATAACTTATTAAACGTGACTTTTAAATAATACTTTTAGAGACTAGACCTAACCTGAAGATTACTTCAGTAGAACAAAAAAATCACATAAATAAAAGAAAATTAATTCCTACTTATTCTGCTTATACATAACAGAGAATACATATAAGGAATGCTATCTAGACTAATCTGATAAAAAGTACAATAAATATCAGTCTATCAAGTACACATAATTTCAGAGAATTAGGGAATGACCCATAATCCTCGGAATGACCCACAAGATGCCTATCTTCTTCCCTAAAAGCTCCTGGCCTAAATATGTACTTCCGAGACTTTATTTTGATTTCTAGGTGAGGATCCTGTTCAAGTGGAGGAAGTAGTTTGAGTCAAATGTTAATAAGGAGAACACATCTGTGACTTTCTTTAAACCTTTCCATTTAACAAAAACACAGAAAGGTGAGGAGATTATACACAAGAAAACAATGTACCAGCAAGATTTAATTCTGAAGATGTTTAGCGAGAAGGATTTTCTCCTAAGTGTTAGTCTCTGAACTATGTCCCATAGAAGGGGAAGGCCCCACAGGGGTCACTGCAGGGTGGAGGGACAGAGAAGTCACAGTTGCAGGGGCTGTGGCCACTCTTTAGCTAAACATTCTATACTTGTCTCCATTTTATATAACACGGTTCCACGCAGAAGTTTTTTTTAAAGAAAGGTTGTTTCCTTTGAAGAAAAAACTTTCTGTAAGGGATGAGACTCATTGATTTACTCAAAGTTCCTAATTCTACAAAAGAAGTAACAAAGCCAATGGCCTTACCAAGTCCTATGCCAGCTACTTCCTCAGGTTAAGAAAAAACACACAGATTTTTAACTATAACATAGACACAATGAATATGTAAATCCTTCTTTTATAATTAAACAATGCTTGTGGCATGACATGACTTTCTAACTAAATTATGTGCTTTAAATGCATAAATAAGAATAAATCAATATCAAACTATTTGTAGCAGTCAATATAGTTAATTTAGAAAGGATAAATATTTTTTAAAAACAGGACAGGGAACGTGAAGGAGAAAATCTTTATTTGAATCAAGCAGGCCAAAACTGAAGAGATTCATCCTTCAAAGCATGTTTGCTTCCTCCAGATAAAACCTGGTGAACTAAAATCAGTCAACAATGAATTATCCACATTTGGGGTTATTTAGAACAAAATTTAAAACACACAACAGATCTCTCTTTACTGTCTGTCATACTTCTATCCAAGCTCTCACCATTAGTTAGTTTATACAAAAAGTATGAGTGTAATTTCAACTATAATCTAAATCCAGTCAGAAATTACAGTTGAACTTCATTTCCTCAGCCTGAAGTTTCAAGGGGAGGACTTATACTCCTACCCTCCACGTGAGAAGAGAGGAGATTTATCTAACGGGTGAGTCTGGGACAAGGAACTAAGGAGTGCTTGCTTGGTTCCAAATCTCTTCTTTGACAAGATGTTATGTGCCCACAGCATCGTGAACTTGGGTCTGCAGTAGGCAGCCTGCCCCTGGGACGGGGGTCAAGCACTTGCCTTCTCCTCTTAGGCCTGCGTGGGGCAGTGTCTGACTTGGGATGAAGTGTTGGGAGGCCCGCTGTGACTGCACAGCTAAAGCACGTCCTCCAGGTTCACGGCTCTCAAGTACTAAGACCCAACGTAGCCGCAGTGCTGTCGAAGAAACATTATGATGGCAAGAAGTCAAATGAGAAAACAGGCTGAGACTGCATTTAACAAGGGCTACTTTTCTCTGCATCACGAACATCACAAAACCCTATCAAAACGATAAACCTGTGTGCACTGACTGAAATGGATATTTTAACCACAATGATTACACAATGAAAACTGGTTGCAATTTAAACACTCCCCATCATCGCTATCTTTCATACCATTCATCCAGGTGATGTCAAGATAGAGATAAAGTGAGCTTCATTTATAATTTTTAAATGTTTCCATTCAGTACAAATTTAGAAACATTCTACAACTGCTCAGCAAGATAGTTTTTAGAAATTTAAATCAAAATTCTATAAGTAAAATAGCAATTAAAAACGTACTCTTGTACAAGAAAATAGCAAAAAATGTTCACCCAAAACCAGAAATTAATCTTTTGATTTAGTATTACAAGTTTGTTTAATTCATTAAAAAGGGTTTATCTAGGATTTCTTCAAGTAAAAAAAACACCCATATGAGGTTAGTGTTTAGATGCCAGTGATTCACTTATGCTTACGGGTAAATAAACTGTGGTGGGTGCAACAGAGCTCGGAAGTGATTATGAACCACTGCCAAAGTGAAATCAACTAGGAAGTAAGTCAAACATCTTAAAGTATACTTTCAGTTACTAGGCAAAAAGATTTCATTTCTAAAGTAGAATTTCAAGGCAGCTTTTCAAGAAATTTAAAAAGTTAAGTATCTCTTCAAAACGAGAGCTCTAGGACAAAAAACTCATTAAATGTCTCCTTGATTAGCACAGTTAATGATAGGTTTTACTTAGTGTGCATAAGACAAACAACTCAGAAGTTCACCAAATTAAAAACAAGGATCATTCATATCAGAAATCTGAAACCCAGTGAAAAAAGATAACAGAACTAACCTTGGTCAAGTAAGTCTCCATGCTGTCATCTGAACGGCGTGGAATTGAGGTAGAAAACCCTACATTTGCTCGTGGAGTAAGACTTTCATGGAGCACTAAAGGATTATTGAAATTTCCAACACAAGGGGGCTCCAGGACTGGCCTCGTGCTAAGAGTGCTGAATAAAGATCTGTTCTGCTGCTTCTCCACTTCAAGTTTGGTGTTGATCTCTGCCAGCCTCTCATGAGTCCTGGGGAAGATGGAAAACACCAACCTTGCTCATGTTTCCCTAAAGGATTTGCATTTTTTAAGTTGCCGTATAGTAAACGGAATTCCCATTAAACTGTTTGAACCCTGAACACATAGAGCGGGCCTCCTGTAAACTGTGACAGCTGTAACCTTGCTCTAAAGAAGTGCACGTCTCTGGGGCTCCTCAGGTAACAAGTCACCGCTGGGAGAGGAGAGAAAGGGCGTCAGAGAGAAAGGGAGGTGGGCCCACAGTGACCCCTGCTGCCTCTGGGACACGCCTGCCCCCAGGAAACAGTTCAGGGGTGAAGGGACACGCCTCCCACAAAGCCGCGTTCAAGCATTTGCTTTCACCACCCTTGTGTACACGTGTCACTCACGACCTCGGAGAATTTAAGCATTTGGCTCTGAGGTATCACCTAGAGCCACAATCTCAAGGGAGGATGAGAAAGTCAAAGGGTGAGGCTGAAAAGAGCTAAAACAGCCCCAGGAACAATTACAAGTATCCCCTGCTTTTCCAAAGTGCACTTTATGTTACTTCACTTATAGGAAAGGCCTACATCAGCATCTGTTTTTGATAATCAAAATAACAAAAAATTTTTTTTGAAGAGGCTTTTTGATTTCATATAAAAAGGTTCAGTGTACGTTTTACAGAGAGACGCACCGCGCTTCCCAAGCAGGGAGACTGGCCCCACGGAGCTCCTTCCCGGAAGCCACACCCCACATCTCAGGTCAAGTTACCTATCTGGGAGCACCTGTGCTTCACTTGTGCGTATTCATTTCATGTACCGACTGGCAGAATGTGTCCTCGGGTCCCTGCTGCTTTGCTTTATGCTGTTTGGCTTATGAAAGGCTTTCTAGGAAAGCTCTGCTTTCAGGCACTGGGGAAAGCTGGACTCGGCCCTGAGGTATGATCTGCCCTTTCAGTCCTCCACATCCCTCAGTCAGGTCACCATGCTATTTCTAGCCACTCTGAATTATCCTGCCTTTCGCCCCTGTGTTCATTGTCCCCAGTCTCATAAGAATGCCTTTATGCTGTATAGAAAAACTTACAAGGACACAGTATTAATAGCTTGTCCTAGGGCGCCCTCTAGCAGTGACCATCTAGTCAGCTTTCACTTCCTACTAATCTCATGTATCCCCCTCTATAAAAATTAGGTTTTAGAGACAAATTAATGAACTAAATGTAGTTTCTCTGATTCTGTGTTTTGACTTACTTGTCTAGTTTATCTTCCAATGCCTTTCTCACTTCACATTCTTCTAGGTAGAGTTGCTTATATTTTTCCAACCCTGCTTTATTGGAATCTTCTTGCAAAGTTTTCATTTTGAGGACTTCAGATTCCAAGTCTTTAATTCTGAGGTCCATCTGTTGAGATCCAGCTTGTGTCTAAGGCAAATTGAAACAGATAATATTTTAAAAATAATCATTAACCTGGGAAATTATACTTGTTCCCTTTAGTTTTGAGTCAGTGATTCAGAGGGCGATTTTAAAGGTGAAAAAAAAAAAAAAAACAGAGCAGAAGTTGAAAACAATTATCATCAATGTGAAGTGGATTAAATCTGAATTATAAAATTAAAGTGGAATCACTGCTATAGTAGTACTTTTATAATCTGATAATACAAAGAATAAGAGGATCAACTTAAAATTTTAAAAATTGAACAAGACAACTTAAGAATAATTCAAGAGGATGGTACCAGTTTTAAACCACAATATTTTCTTTTCTTCCTAATGCTTTTGTTTTTTTTACCAATTGGTGTTATAGAAGAAAGGATTCTCTAGTGAGAATCATTCTGAAAGGTCAATTTAGTGATAACTGTGATGGAAACTGAAAGTTTTAAAGGGAAAACAAGTGTCCCCTTCCTTCCAGAAATCTACAAAACTAACTGCTCTAAAGGAGGTAGAGGAAACACATAAGCTGTATCCATCCAAAATGTAATGTACAGTGAGAGCGAATTCCAGCACATGACAGAGTAACGAATTAACCTAGAAAAATAGGCTGACTTCTTTTAATTTCTCTACGAGATCCTGTCTCGCTCTGTCTTCATCTCCTGTTGATACTGCTCTACTTGACTGTGTTCTATCATATTCATTTCTATATGACTTTTGAGGTTCACTACTTCTCGCTAAAACCTCTTTTTCTTCACTGTAGTTTTTTACATTTCTTTTGCATTAGTTTCATAGATAATAACTCCTGTTGAAAAACTTGATTTTTTGCATCTAGGTGCAGACATTTTGAAGATGCAGTTTCCAGCTCTGCTGGAAGATCATCACTCTTCAAGAATAAAATGATACCATTTGCTAATGAAGAAACTGGACTGAGCACAGCCTTACTCAAACCCAGGATCAAATACATACGATGGTATCTGTATTGTAGAATGGAGGACCAGGGATTACTCAGAGAATCAAGAAATAAGTTCAAACCACCAAGAGTCACAAAATATATTCTTCACTGTCATCTTTGTCACACAATAATTGCACTTGATTTTACACTCTTCTATTGTTCTACAAGAACATGTTTCTATCTTTCCTCATAAAATGACTACAAGTCACTGCTTAGTAGAATGTCTCTTACTCCTCCCCCCATCTTCATGTCCCAGGATTTTAAAGAAGTTTGAGGGATACTGTATTGAGTTATTTAGGGCTAAGTTAATAAATGCCTCCAAAAAGAAAACTGTGAGAATAAGACTCTAATTAAGAAATCTTGTAAATATGGATTCTAATCCCATAAGCCTTTTTTCTGACGTACAAAGATTTTTGCTAATTTGAATTGCATTCCAAAGAGAAATTATTTGCAAGGTTAAAGAAATCCCATTTCCTGACAGTGTACAGAGATGATCCACACATTTTTCTGAACAGTAACAACAAAAAAATGCCTCATTCTTGTAATCCTTTGTTACTGTCCATTGATGCAAGACAAGTGCTGTGCATATGAATAAATATTCCCTGTTACACAAGTGTATACTCAGCCAAGATTTCCCCTCATGGAAAAAATGTCAACAGTGTAAAATGAGGGGCTAAACTATTCCTCAGAGACTAGATAACAAGGACTGATGTGAAAAGGTC
Source organism: Cervus canadensis (assembly GCF_019320065.1). Taxonomy (NCBI): domain Eukaryota; kingdom Metazoa; phylum Chordata; class Mammalia; order Artiodactyla; family Cervidae; genus Cervus; species Cervus canadensis. The sequence goes on along the minus strand of NC_057395.1, from coordinate 2,743,767 downwards.
AATGAGAGCTGGACAGTCAGGAAAGCTCCATGAAGGAGGAGAGACGGCGCCAGGTCTGAAACAATGAAGGACTACCCAAGAGGAAAAGAAACTGGAAAGGCAGAAAGGACAGTCTGAGCAAGGGCCAAGAAAAGGAGAAATCAGCCAGCTAACTCTGAGGATAAGATCCAACCACGGGAAATAAAAACATGCTCACACAGAATCATGAGAATCAGTGTTCACAACAGCATTATTCATAGCCCCAAAGTGGAAACAACTCAAAGCTGCATCAAGTGATGAATGGTTAAATGGCTTAGCTTACTGTTGCTTGACAACCAACAGAAAGAGAAGAACAGACATGTGCTATCATATGCATGAACCATGAAATCATGATGTCAAATGAGAAAAGCTAATCCCAAAGGAGCATAATGCATGATTCCATTTATATAAAATACCGAGAATAGGTATGTCTAGAGAGACAGATATTAGACTGGGGGTTGCCTGGGGCTGAGGGAGATGGGAGGTCACTGGTGGTGGCTAAGGGATGCAGGGTTTCTGTTGGGGGGGTGATGGAAATGCTCTAAAATTGACTGTGGTCAGAGGTTACACCTCTCCAGACTAAGAGAGACTGAACTACACATGTTGAGTGGGTGAATTCTATGAAACGTCAATTATATCTCAATAGCTTTTTTTTTTTTCATTTATTTTTATTAGTTGGAGGCTAATTACTTCACAACATTGCAGTGGGTTTTGTCATACATTGACATGAATCAGCCATCTCAATAGCTTTTTAAAAAAAAATCCAATGGCAGGATCCAGATGATCTTCTTCATTCTCTAGTTCGGATGTATGTATTCTACGCCGTCTGAATACGTCCATGCTTTTACAATATACTTAAAATGAAAAGGAAAGAAGGCAATGCCTAAACTTCAACTGGTTTGTATAATACCCTTTCTGCACAAGTTATTCTGAAATCCATGAAATAAATATACACAGAACTCTACAGCCATTCACAAAAGGGAAGATGAGAAATGATAATTTTCTGAACGTTCCATTAAACTAATATTATCCTCTGATTTTAATCTGGCTTGCCTCATCATGGGGATACATCTATCACTTTAAAAAGTATTGTTTCAAAGAAAAAAAAGGCTCTCAACTTGTGTGAACAATGAGGCACAGTTCTCAACTTTTCTAAGGGCAAATAATATAAGAAAAAAATAATTTAATGCAGATGGCAGGATGAAAGTCAGAGTTGAAGAAACAAGTGCATTATAAAGATAAGAAAATTGGAGTAAGTTACTTGTAAGAAAAATACAGAAGAAGCTGACCATGAAAATGAGTGTCCTAAAACACTTTATCCTACATACTGTCAACATGTTCAATTTCTTACATACCTGACTTGTGAGTTGACATAGTTGTAGTTTAAATTTGTTCTTTAAATCCTGTGCCTCAGCTTCTAAGATAGCACGACACCATGACATGCCTTTCAGCGAAGCATCCGACATAGACGGCGTTTTTACGGTGTCATCCAGTTCTTGTCGAAGTTGTCTCACAACTGCCTAAGAAGATGCTCTGTCACTGAGTTTATCAAATCACTTTACTGTTACATTATGCTCATAATAGATAACTCTAATATATGGACTTTGAAAACTATCACCACACACAGCAACTCACCTTTTTCCTCCTTATTGAATCTGGTTACAGACACAGAAGGGGCCACCCTCCATCCTTTCGGATGTTAAGTTACTCAGACAAAGGATGCTGCCCCACTGTCCGCGCCCTGCCCCTCCCAATAAAACTGCAGAGCTTCACCACCTCACGTCCAGAAAGAAATGAGTGTATAGGTGGGAAAATTGATGGAAAATTACACACTGTGGGAACAGTGTGGAAACATTTTCCTCTCCTTTTTGATTAGAAGCTTTGATTAACTCAGAGATCGTCACATATTCCAACCAGTGCTCAGATCTTTCCAACAGATTCCTATCTCAGCAGAAAAATGAGGCCATTCCCTTGTGGCTTATCTGTTTCATATCTAGTAGTCTGTCTATGTTAATCCCAGACCCCTAATTTCTCCCTCCTCCCCGCCTCTGCCCTCGGCTGAGCACCAGGACCTCCTGCGGAGCACGGGGGGCTCTGCTCAGGGCTCTGCAGTCACCTGCCTGGGAGAGGACCCGGAAAGATGGGTATGTGTGCAACTGAATCAATTTCATGTACCTCTGAAACTGACGCAAAACTGGAAATCAACCATACTCCAATAGAAAAGAAAAATGAAATTCAAAAAATGAGGTTGCTCCCATGGCCTTCAAGGAGCCTCGATAACCTGGCCTCCACCCGCCTCCAGACCGCAGCTCCTACGGCCCACTCCCTGACTCACTCCATTCCTGCTGCTCACGAATCCTGCCACCCTTCATTTTTAGAGGACAAACTTGTATTCAAATGATAGTAATTGATCCTTAAAATGAGAATTATGAGCAAATTGTTTGTAAAAATGTTCTAAGGAAATCATAAATAGCAGTGGGAAGATTAAATCAGGAACAGTTTTGCTAAAGCTCACCACCTGAGTCCCAAACTAGGATTTAATGATAAGTAGATGAATCTGAAGAGCTGAGAAGCTTTAAGAATAAATGATTCAAGGCTAAAATGTTTCCCATATTAACTCAAATTGACATAAATAAAAGTAAAATTGTACCAAAAAATATGACAAAAACGTATGACAAGCTACTGAAGCCAAAGTACAATATATAAAATATAGCCTCTGGAAACCTAGAATTGACCATCAAGGTTATAATCCATGTAACTGAAGCTTAATTTCGAAATATTCATTTCAGGTTTGAGCATTTCATTTATCTGCTTCATCATGATACTGACATGTGGTAACATAAAGATTAAAATTATTACCTTAATAGTAAGAGAGTAAATTCCTAATACCTGTCTATGTTAACAATTTAGAACTGAATCTCTTAACATTTCATAAGTGACACCATGTCCCTACTCAAAGTAAAGCATTTCCTGGGTCTAATTTTTATTTGCTGGATGCAAGGTGCGCTTTTAGGCTGGTTTAGAGACCATAGATTCACAGCCTGTGTATTTTTTATATTTAACTAGATTCAACATTTAGCCAGAATCAAGAATCACTTTGAACTCTCTTTCAGGAAAACTGAGAATTTCTTCTTCTGGATACTCACTTCTCCTTCTGCTTTCTCATTTTTGTACTGATGCATTCTCTCTCTTAAATGATTACACTTGTTGATTAACTCCTCATTTCTTTCCTCCAGCATCAGACCTTGTTTCTCACGTTCAGCCTGAAGTTTTCTCACGATCTGCTGAAACTGGTCTTGGATGCTAATGACCGTCTTCTCTTTACTGTCGGCTCTCTTTTGTGCATCATCCAGTTGCTGTCGGAGCAACATGTTTTCACTCTGGAGTTGAGATAATCTCTCCTCTAAGGATTCCTGCTTTCTAATATATTTACTCACTTTGCCTTGTTCATTCTGGTCCATGTGTTCAATTTCCTGCTTTTGACACTCTGCTTGGCTTAGGTCTCTCTGGGCACGTTCTAATGTCAAAGTCTTTTCTCTGAGATCATCTCTCGTGTGATGCAGCTTGATTTTCAGCTTATTGAATTCACTTTCCGCTTCAGACAGTTGCTGGGAAAGCATCTCATTGTTCTCTTTTAGATGAGCCACATCGGACTCCATTTTGTCCTGCAAGCATAACCACTCTTCTTTTGCTCTCTGGAAGGCAAGTTCCAGGTCTCTTTTTGATGTCTGACCTTGATCATGATCGTGTAAGGCAGCAGCCAGTCTAGAACGGTAGGATTTCACTTCCGTTTCCAGTCTTTGTTTGCTGTCTTTTTTGTTCTCCAGCTTTGAGTTTAGCATTGTATTCTCAGCTGTCAGAGCATTAAGCTGGCCTGTACAGTGGGATATAGTCTGTGTTAACGTTTCCTCAGTCAGTTTTACTTCCTTTTGAAGATTATCGTTCTTTACTTTGAGAATTTCAATGTCCTCAAAATAGTTCTCTTCCTTTGCCCGGTGCTGATTTTTCATTGCATCTATCTCCAGTCTTAGCATGGCTATTTCATCCTGCAGCATGTGGTTTTTGAGCAACAGGGCTTTTGTGTCTTCACAACTATCAGAAACCTAAGTGAAACAAAGGAGATTTTTAGCTAGTACTCAAGTGACATTTCATGATTTCCTCTGAAATGAAAGACTAACTTGATGTTTATACAATGAAAAGACTGCACCAAGTGTGTCTCCAACAGGAAAAAATAAGGTTCAATATAAACCTCAGACTTTATACAAGCAGAAATTCCCAAAGGTTCAAAAATTTCATGGAAGACAATGAATCCATGAAAGTCAAAAAGAAATCCCAAGAGACTTTTCAAGATGCTCAGAATTGGAAAGGCTTCTCTCCGAACCACAACAAACCCAGCAGGCTTAAAAGAAAAGATTTATAGATCTGACTACACTTAAAAATTGCATCTGAAAAAAAAAAAAATTGCATCTGATGTGGAATATTTATATAATGGAAAACTAGGAAGCCATAAAAAAAGAATGAAATAATGCTATTTGCAGCAACAGGGATGGACCTAGACATATCACCCTAAGTGAAGTAAGTCAGACAGAGACAAGTATTATGTCATACTGCTTATATGGAGAATCTAAAATCAACTTATTCACACAACAGAAAGAGACTCATAGACACAGAAAACAAACTTATGGTCACCACAGGGGAAAGCAGGGTAGGGGAAGGGATAAATTAGGATGTCAGGATTAACATATACACACTAGGAGATATAAAATAACCAACAGAGATCTACTGTACAACAGAAGGAACTATACTTAATATTCTGCAAGAAGAATCTGAAAAGGAATATGTGTGTATGTGTGAGTGTGTGTGTGAGTGAGTGTGTATTAGTCACTCAGTCATGTCCGACTCTTTGCGACCCCATAGACTGTATCCTGCCAGGCTCCTCTGTCCATGGAATTTCCCAGGCAAGAATACTGGAGTGGGTTAGCCATTTCCTTCTCCAGGGGATCTTCCAACCCAAGGATTGAACCCAGGTGTCCTGCATTGCAGGCAGATTCTTTACAGTCTGAGCCAGCAGGGAAGTCCCATTTACATAAGTTACACACATATACATATATATCTGAATCACTGTGCTCTGTACCTGAAACTCACACAATATTGTTCATCAACTGGAATTCAGTAAACACCACCACTTGCTAAGTTTATAGACACTGCATTCCATTCCTCCTATGCAGCTACTTCACAGTAAGAGCCTCAACTCTATAAATAGACTACATTTTGTACAAAAAGGTTTTTCTTGAGAACATGCTACCTTCTAACATTTTAATAGGCAATTACAAGGATTACACCTATTGACAACTGTATCAAGCACTTCTACAAACATCAATTAACTCATTAGCTGTAATGATTCTGGAAAGGAGAAGGTTAAAAATGTGAGTAAGCTGCAGCCTTTTCATCAGGTCTTCGACTCTACTAGTCCTCTTATATCAAACCACAGCTACTTCTCTGGTGCAAACATAGAAATACAAAATAAGCCTCTTATTTCATTCATGGTACATACACTAACTGTAAATAAGGTAAAATTTAGAGCCCTCTTAGAAAACCATGAGATTATTTGCTGCTGCAATAACTTTCATTATCTCTCCATAATGTTTAAAATAGTAAGATGGGGGAAACACAATGAAAAACACTTAATAATTATCACTAAATGTATACTATGGCGTATCTATCACTGTTTTCTAAAGTTCCTTGTACTGAAACAGGACACTCACAGAGCAGAGTGTTAATTTTCTCACAAGTAGAAGAATGACATCCAAAATGTGGTCTCTGAACTGCCTATAGTTTTCTCCTTACCATCAGGGGAAGTGATAAACTAACCTAATGATCAATCAAGGTAGTGAAATCATTACCAAAACCCAGAATATCAATTATTAGTAGCAAGAGTTTTTCTCCCCCCCTTGGTTGGGGGGGGCACTTTTATAAGTTTATTCTAAAGAAACACCTTTTTAAAGTGTTCCAAACTGTTTTAACAACTGATGGCACAGTTTTTATAAACTGAAAAGCTGTAAATGATGTGAAAAGGCCATTGACAGGGCACTGGTTACAGAAATGAGAGTGGAGCCAGGAGCGGACTCTGACTGAGACACTGGAGGTGAGGACGGGCATGCGGTGACCGACGCGCTCACTCCAAAGCAGAGGGACTCGGTTGGGTCGCGCCGTCGATGGGGGAGCACACGTGGTCTGCCTGGCCTAAACTATAAGCAGGGTCCCGGCTGTGTGAGATAGCCACAAAAGATTTGAGATCAATTCCTACGGAAAATATTAATGGCCTCTCCTTGGATCAGGCCATTGTATGTCCCTACCTGACTGCTGTAGACACATGGATTTGAATTACACATACTACTTTCCCGAGCTCTCACCGAGAGCTTTTTGTTGTGGGAGATATGCTGCTAGGACCTCGGAATGGAACCCGCTCCGTGTTTGAGAGGGACATCGGGTGTGGGAGCAAATTCCTCTGCTCTGAGATGCCACTCGAGAACTCTGCAGAATGAAGGACAACCAACTTCAAGAGTGTCTGGTTTCTACCAACTGCTGGAGAAAAACCCACGGGGAGCATTCCTGCACCTCTCGAGGATGCCAGTTAACACCTGTCCTTGAGGACACTACTGTGAGAGAAACCCAGCCGGGAAAGCTGGAGCCAGCTCTGAGCTTTCACGGGGCAGGTGGACTGAGGGCTGACTGACGGGCACAGAGGGAGGGGCGTCCACGACCCTCAGCCACCTGCCAGACCGAAGGCCAGAGGTAACTTGATGTGAAATTAGGCACGATGGTCCCTCCCACTGCCCCTTCTCTTCTAGACCTATTTACTCATGAATGCTCCGTCAAGGCTGAAGGATCTGTCGCCTGAGGTGGGCTGAGAGCTTAACCTCCAGTTTCCACACCAATATCAACCCTCTGGTTCCTTAGGATCTACTGACATGACCTCTTCTGCCCTCTGCTCGAAAAAGTGCACCCAGCATGTCAGGATTATACAATTCTTATTTCTGGCCTTGTTACTTTGGGAATTTTGCATTTCTTTTCTTTTCTTTTTAACAAGTAACCTAAAATTTCCTATAACACTAAACAAAATGATACTATAAATAATATTGATGAAAGAAGTGTCAGAAATTTGAAACTCTCACCAAAGGTTACTCTACCTGACTCAGATGACTTCTCTCTGTCTTCAGTTTCATTTCCAGTGCTCGGAGAGTGAGTGCTAGTCGCTGTGTCACTCCAACTTCTTTACTGTATTCGTCTTCTTTTCTTCTTAACTGCGCCCTCATTTTTTCATATAACATATTGGCATTTCTTCTATTCTCTTCCTCTTGTTTTAAGGTGAACCTGCAAAATTTAGAGCTCTTCTTAGAATATCATGAGATTATCTACTGCTGCAATAACTTTTGTTCCCTCTTCACAATGTTTAAAATAGTAAACATGGGGGGAGTACAATGAAAAACACTTCATAATGGTCACTGTTTTCAGACAGAGGGTTAAGAATAAAACAGCATAACATTTTGTTTTCATTTTCTCTTGAGAAAAATGGCTACTTCATACATCTGCGGGTGGGAACATAAAGTAATATAAACTTTCCTATGAATAATTTAGAAATATAGATCACAGACCTTTTTTAAGTTCTCATACTTTAACCAAATAATACAATATTATTAAAGATAATGTATTCAAAATAATTAGAAAGGTAGAAATGAATTCATAGAAAAGATGCTCCTTGTAGTATTAACTAGAATACAGAAAACTGAAAAACAACTGAAAGTCAATTTGGTAAATATTTAATGGGGTTTCTGTGATAGTAGACTTCTGTATGGTCATGAAAATGATGATTTGGAAAAATATACATTAAGTTATTAAAGCATTCACTGTTAAGAACTTGCTACATTATTTCCAAGAAAATCACACTCCACAATACTAATGACGTTTTCTCCGCTGTAAAATTCCAGAGGGTAAATTAGTAATTATAACACATCAATGTCCCTGCAGTATTAAAGTAAGTTAACAGTTCAAAGATTTCTTTCAAACTGAGATGTACAGTACCTCAACCTGCTGAACTCTCGTTCCCAGTCCACTTTCTGATGCTCTAACTGTGATTTCGCTTCTTTTGTTTCTGACAGCTCTTTCTGTAGCCCACTAACCTTACTTTCCATTTTTTTAATCTTTCCTCTAAGCAGTTCACAGTGGCTTTTGTTAACTGCTACTAATCTTTCATACGAAAGAATTGTATCCCGGATTTTCAACAAGCTAACAGAATCTGCATGATGAAGAAAACAAAGATAAAAACAAAAAAAATTTTGTGTGAGTCATTTTTGAGTATAAAGGACTGGGCTTTTCACGTTCACTCATCCACGCATTGAACAAATATTAAGTGTCTATAATGTGGAAGGTATTATTCTAAGCTCTGCAGATAAAATAGACGCCCCTGGCTCTTGTTTAGCTTGAAGTTTAGCAGAAGAGAAAGACAAATAAAATAATTACGACCTCAGACAAATACTCTAAGAAAAGAGAGTTCTATGATCACATAACAGAACTTGACACAGACTGGGTCCAGGAAAGAGTTCCCTGGGGAAGAGATGTCACACTGAGGAATGAAGGATGAGCAGGAAGCAGTAAGCAGAGCAGGAAGAACAACACTGTGGACAGTCTGCAGCTGCCACGTGTTTCTAACCAACACAGAGTGAAAAGCTACCGATTTACCTTCCTGAGTGAAGTGAGCAAAAATAACACCGACAAAATACATTAAACAATGAATTTCATGACAAAGGCCTTCAGGGAATGAAGAACAATCATCCCGGAAACACATGAGGTTAGCCTAAGGAACGCCCCTGCTCACTGCCTTGAGAGAATTTCCAGGCCCCAACCTGGGGTGGGGGGGGCGGGGGGACAGAAACTGAGTCAGCCAGACTCCCTGACAGGAGGTGATGAAGCTGACAGTCTGGTGAGACCAAAGCAGGCAGAGATCACAGATCAGAACTGTGGAGAGGAGAGAGTGGAACAGAAAAAGGACCCTGGAGATCTGAGGAGAAGCCCCTCAGGTATTCAGCAGAGGAACGAACAGTGCCCATCTGTGAGAAACCACCTGAGACCAGGGAGAAACCACCTGAAAAGACTACAGGAACCCGAGCCTGGTGCTCACTCATTCCCAGGAATTCTATCTATTCTCCTGAGCCAGGCTGGGAAAACATCTTACAGTAGAATGAACGGGGTAGTCAGTAAGGTCTTGCCTCCAAGGCAGCAGATAATCAGCCCCAGCCCCAGGGCCCCTCTGGATGCACCTAACAAATCATGAGGAGCAAGAGCACAGAAGGACCTCAGGAAAACTCTTGATCTTTGGAAACAAAATCACACGGATCGAAATAATCCTTGGATCAGAGAGGTAATGAAAAGAAGAATTACACAGTATTTTGAACTGAAGGAAAATGAAAACATTAAGGCCAGCAGACATTTTAGGAAACTGACATGCTGATTCTAAAATTCATGTAGAATGAAGGGTAAAAAATAAAACCAGATGATGCTAGACAATTGTGACCTCTAACCATGCAGCAAAGAGAAGCAACACGTGGGTTACATGATAAGACCTGAATTTTTAAAAATAGTTAATAATTAAAGTTTCTGTGTAGACCGAGGTCCCTCAAGGTGGAGCAGCAGGGAAAGAAGTTCTGAGGTTATTTCAGTTATTCTAGGAAGAAAACGATGCTAACCTGACCTTGAGTGAAGGCACAGGAAAGAACAATCAATAGAAGATACAGTGAGTGAGGAGGATCACAGGCCTGTTGTCAGAGCACACACTCACTGTCATGTTCTTTTAATACAGAACATACTTCTGAGAGGCACAGCACTGTAACGTATCCCTGGCTCTAGACCAGTACTGACAAGGTGTGCACATATCACTGCTCTATACACAGACAGGCTTTCTGTTAACATTTACACTGCGGTCCTACCTTTACACCCCAAGCCAAGTGGTTCTACTTGCAACATGGAATTCGTAGAGTAAAGCACGTCACCATCCTCAGAAACATTCTCAGACAACTGAGGTAAATCATCCAGGTGGTTCACGTAATCAATTTGTTCTTTGACCTACACATAAATAATACTGTCTCACAATGTCCTTAAAATATGTATAAAATATACTAAGTGTACAGAGGTGCTAAATCTCTTCATCAAAGCAAAAACACACACTTCTTAAAAGATTTTTATCAAAAGGATAACGTTATCAGTAGTGTTTCTAAATGATGAGTTCACAGTAAACTTCTCTACAACAAAGGAAGATTTTCTATTTTGCACTATTCCTTTCACAAAGTATTTTTTACTAGGATAATATTTTTTTAAATTATTATTTTTTTTTTTTACTATACCTTCTTCTTTTCATACGGTGGTATTCTTGCAGGCCTAAAAAAAACAAATGATTCTTTTCAGGCTAATAGCAAATACTCAAAAATACAAACAATACCTAAACTTCTCTGTTTTAGATAAACTCTTTGCACTGGCAAGTAATTTTCTATACAAGGATGCAACAATTAGTAAGAGGAGCATTAAAGGACAAAGAAAATATATCAGTAATATTAATGAAGCATTAAATTTAGATCCAAGGAAAAGGAAAAACAACGTTACTTGCGTTATGTGATAGAAAGCGGTATACCAGGGTGTTTTGCACCTGTCATTTTCAATAAGAACTAACTTTTATGGCAATAAAACCTATCTGGGAGATATTCCTTAAGTCCTTCTAAGAAAGAAACCCATTTTGAATAACCACAATATTAGCTTTTGGAGGACTTCCTAGGCAACTGCTATGCATTATTATAAGCACTGACATGTCTCACAGGCATTTTCCTCCTCACAGTCATTCTGAGAGAGAGGCATAGGGAGAAACGGAGCACAGTGAGGCTGAGGAACGCTCCCAAGCCCACTCAGCACATTACCAACCACCCAGAATCCAAACCCAGGAAGTCTGGCTTCAACGCTGGTCCTCCAAAATGTGCTGAGAAAGTAATATTGAAAAGTCTTTTTAAGTAACATGATGGCAAATGAATCTATAGTATTATTCCATGTCTAGCTATAACTATAAATAATGATTTCTAAATACTAAAACGTATTTCTCAAAAAATAAAAAGACCAGATGTAGGCAAGACTGGAAATCTACTTTCAATAAAGATTTTTCATAAAGAAATTCATCAATAGGCATTCATTCAACCATTCTGCTGTTTCTTCATGCATCTGACGTCCACCTTTTGAGCACACAATGTGTGTTAATGCAATCTTAGTACAGGAAGCATGATTGTAGTCATTTAGATCTTTATCATCCAAAAGGAATAATCTGTGAAAGATTGTTAATAATTTTTTTTCTATTTTATATAAACAAAATCTTCCCCTTTTCCCTGGAATCCGAAAATAGCTATGAAGTTAATACGACGTGATGTTTCAGAGTACCTTACAAAATCATAGCTACTCATCAAGTTACTATCAACTAGAATCATCAAGGAATGATCAAATCTTATTCAGTATAGCCTAAATGTTTGTAAATTCACAATCATGTAATTTTTGAAAATCTACGTGTGATAGAATTAACTTAAGTAGTTATCCGCATATTCAATTATATAGGAATATTACACTTCAGAACCAATGAACAAGCCCTTACCATAAAACTATATATGAGCAGAAGTATTATGTACAATTAGTTTACTGTAATAGTTTAAAGATAATGTCATACAATCAATAAGCTTTCTAATACTGGAAATGCAAGCAAGATTAAATAAACACGTCCTCTGCTGGCTCATTTCCAATAGCATACACACTCTAAAAGCTCCCCTTTTCACATAAAACGAGAAACTCCTTTGAACGCCACATCCCTCTTCAGTTACCATCCAGTTCTTCAGTGCCTGTCCCAATAATATTCCCTATGCAGCTGTTTACGTGTATTCACTACAGGCCAGCTTCCAAGGGGACTCTTCACTGGAACGACTTCTGGCCAAAGGCACTGGTCCTCACCTTAGCCTTTCATCAGCTCTCACCTACAGTTCATCCATTGTATTGAGGAAAGTCTTGTCTTGGCCTGTGCACTGGATTATGGTACTCTATTTCCAGCAGTAGTCAGGACTAATATTACTTACCATACAAACAAAGAATCTGTAGAACGTACCTGTCATCATCTTCATCCACTTTGTTGTCATCATTCACGAGCAGCAGCCCACCAGTCAGTGAATTGGCCTTTTGAAATACTGGTGCAATCACACAGTCTTCTGGTGTCTGTTTATCATTGTTCTTTTCCTTTACTTTCTTCCTGTGCACGCCAGGATCGCTACTTTTAAAAAATCCACAAAAAAGCCAATGTTTTCTAATAATTCAACTGATATAGAATAAAAAAAAATTCTTGCAAAATTCCAAGTCTTACCCATCTTAAGTCATTGATTAACTCTCAGAACAGTTATGAAGTACCAACCATACGTAAGAAACAAATTCTTCCTTCAAACACAAATATACAATTATGATACAATATGATATGTAACAGTTGACATATTAAAGTCATAAGTGGAAGAAGGAAGGATTTACAGAAGAAGTGAAGAGAGGACGTCATGAGAAACAGAAAAGGGAGAGAATCATTCTACTTGGAGATTCGAATGTGAGCACAAACATCAGGCACAGGGCATCTAGGTTGTTTCCGAGGAACCTGGAAGAGCACAAAATACACGGACGAAAGCAGAGAGATGCATCTGGAAAGACATTGGGAAGAACCTCAAGGGCTACACTGAACACCTGGAGATTTACACTATAGATTTACACTACATTTTTTGTTTTGCTTCTAAATATACTAATGGTGAATTTAGGGATTTTCCTGCTGGTCCAGTGCTTAGGAGTCCAATACAGGGGGTGGCAGTTCAATTCCTTGTCAGGGAAGATCCTACATGCCACAGTGCAACTAAACCCATGCTCTACAACTACTGAAGCCAGCACCCTAGAGCCCATGCTCAGCATCAAGAGAAGCCACCACAATGAGAAGCCCAAGCTCTGCAGCAGCAAGAAGCAATGCAGCCAAAAATAAATTAAAAAGAGAATTCAAAGAAAAAAGTAACAATTTAGATGATATGCTAAATGACATGAGGTACACATACCATGAAAGAAGAAATCAAGGAAATATTTGGCCAGAGTCGGGGGAGTTTACTTTTAAACCACCCACATGACAGGGTGACATGAGCATCATGGCTGAAAAACAGGCACCTCATCAGTTCTCCTGCCACCAACAGCAATTTGGCCTCCATCCATGGACATACTCAAAGTGCTAGGAGAAAAAAAACTGCCAACCAAGAGTACTCTATCCAGAAAAGTTGTCTTTCAGAAATGAAGGAGAAATAAAAACTTTCCCAGACAAAGCAAACCTGACGGAGTTCATCACCACTAGTCCGGCCTCATAAGAAATGCTGAAAGAAGTCCTCAAACTGAAATGAAAGGATGCTCATTAGTGACATAAAATAAATTTAAATATACAACACACTGGTTAAGGCAAGTATGCAGTCAAATCCAGAATACTCTAATACTATAACATGATAGTCTATTAACAAAGTAACTCTAGTATTGAGGCTAAAGGACAAGAGTATTGAAAATAACTATATCCCTAGTAAAATATAACATGTGTAAATCACAAACATTGGCTCAAGTGAGAAATTATTTTATAGGAAAATAACAAATGACCTGATGTTAAATATTGATACAGGATTACCTATCAAAATGTTCATTCTCCATAGCAGTACACTCCTGGTTGCCATTTCTTCCACTCTTTAATCCACTCTCATCAGCAGCATCATATTCGTTGTCTGGTACTTCCACTTCACGACTTTGGTGCTTCTGTTCTCCTTCAACCTTTAGTAAAAATTTGACACTATGAATAATTGCTACTTCTTTATCATAAAGATCTTTCTTTTCAATTTCATTATTTGCCTCAGTGTTTGCCCTGAATTTAAGTGATAAAAATATTTTTGTGCTTGTTGTAATTTTATCATTACAAGTCATTGAAATTTTTGTAAAATCTGCTCCTTTCTGTTTGAGGAAAAGAAACAAAATTCCCACAATTTCAAAAACAGCTTTCTTAATAAGATGCATTATTCACATTCAGTCTTCCCCATCTAACTGGCGGAGACACAGAAATAAAAAGACAGAGACACAAAATCTGTCCTCTTTGGTCTTTACCACCTGGATTTTCCATTAAACAGCCAGATGTAGAGGTTGCGACACCTTACTGCCTCAGAGACAGAAAGGAAACATTCTTCTTTATGCACTAAAGCTATTCTTTTCCCTCTGCCTTTTACAATTCTTTTTTTCATTTGGATCCAGGAGATAGCCAAAAAATGATCAGTTCAGTTCAGTTGCTCAGCCATGTCCGACTCTTTGCGACCCCATGGACTGTAGCACACCAGGCCTCCCTGTCCATCACCAACTCCCTGAGTCTACCCAAACCCATGTCCATTGAGTCGGTGACACCATTCAACCATCTCATCCTCTGTCGTCCCCTTCTCCTCCTGCTTTCAATCTTTCCCAGCATCAGGGTCTTTTCCAATGAGTCAGCTCTTTGCATGAGGTGGCCAAAGGACTGGAGTTTCAGCTTCAACATCAGTCCTACCAATGAACACCCAGGACTGATCTCCTTTAGGATGGACTGGTTGGATCTCCTTGCAGTCCAAGGGACTCTCAAGAGTCTTCTCCAACACCACAGTTCAAAAGCATCAATTCTTCGGCACTCAGCTTTCTTTATAGTCCAACTCTCACATTCATACATGACCACTGGAAAAACCATAGCCTTGACCAGACGGACCTTTGTTGGCAAAGTAACGTCTCTGCTTTTTAATATGCTGTCTAGGTTGGTCATAACTTTCCTTCTAAGGAGCAAGAGTCTTTTAATTTCATGGCTGCAGTCACCATCTGCAGTGATTTTGGAGCCCAAAAAAATAAAGTCAGCCACTGTTTCCACTGTTTCCCCATCTATTTGCCATGAAGTGATGGGACTGGATGCCATGATCTTAGTTTTCTGAATGTTGAGCTTTAAGCCAACTTTTTCACTCTCCTCTTTCACTTTCATCAAGAGGCTTTTTAGTTCTTCTTCACTTTCTGCCATAAGGGTGGTGTCATCTGCATATCTGAGATTATTAATATTTCTCCCGGCAACCTTGATTCCAGCTTGTGCTTCCTCTAGCCCAGCGTTTCTCATGATGTATTCTGCATATACATTAAACAAGTAGTGTGACAATATACAGCCTTGACGTACTCCTTTTCCTATTTGGAACCAGTCTGTTGTTCCATGTCCAGTTCTAACTGTTGCTTCCTAACCTACATACAGATGTTTCAAGAGGCAGGTCAGGTGGTCTGGTATTGCCAACTCTTTAAGAATTTTCCACAGTTTATTGTGATCCACACAGTCAAAGGCTTTGGTATAGTCAATAATGCAGAAATAGATGTTTTTCTGGAACTCTCTTGCTTTTTCGATGATCAGCGGATGGTGTTCACTAAAATATGAACCAAAGTTTACCAAATACCAGGAGCAGAATGAAACTGAGGAGTTGTTAGTGAGTGTGGAATTCTGGAATATAAGTAATGCTTCCCAATTCCACATGCAATAACCATCAAACCTTACAGCTAGAGGGTATAGAAATAATTGCCTACTGTCGCCCCACTATTTACCAAAAACAGCAATAAAATTTAAAAAAGTTCAAGGTTTTGTTCAAAGCCCCTAAAGTGGTACTCCCTAGCATTTTATGGCACCAAAAGAAATCATACAATTCTATAACCTTGAATGTGATAAATTACCAAATGAATTCATCAGATTAATCAGACAAGTTAAAAGTGTGACTTTGGCACAGTATTTTTAAATGCCTTAGTTGGGGATAGGGCTCATCTCCTTTTTTTTTTTTAACACAAGAATACATAGAGTTTTTTTCTTTCTTTCCTTGTCCATTTTCAAACTCCATCAAAGCATCTCTTACACAAAAGAATAAGCAAA